>NC_069502.1:1175954263-1176086763 GCF_027579735.1 Bombina bombina
TTTTTAACCTACACAGCTGTTTCTGTATTGTGTTTTGACCTACATATTAAATTGATTATCATCAGTGCCTGTTTGGTATAATTGTTTAATCGTGCACTTGACTATTTGCCTACAAAATCCCTAACTTTGTGCAAGTGTACTTAGAATTGATGCTGTTATGAAGGCAAAGGGTGGTCCCACCAAATAATGATTTGATTTCTGTTTGTTTTTCTGTTCACTCACTTTGCATTTTGTTAATTGATAAAAATAATACATAATAATAATAGAATATATAAAAGCTAATGTTCAACAAATCCATAAATATTTCATGGTAATATTTAGGATACTTAAGTTGATAGCTCCCCTAATCTTCAGTATTTGCATCACATTATGCACGGTGCTCTGCTCTGCAAAACATTGGCAAGAAGTCCCGTCTTCATGTCGTCACATTTCACAAGTCAGGCAGAAGGTAACGCTAGTGTCAGATATCCTGATACTTCTACTGCATTTGCTGTGCTGAAGGTCAAAAGACAAACTGCTTTTGGAAGTAATATTGCTATTAAATGTCAACCTAGAGGTACAGAAATAATAATAATAATAATAAAAATAGAAAATAAATGTTTTCACACACATTATGTTTATCACTAATTCTACAATGTTTAATACTAAATTATTTTATTTAAGTTACTTTCATAAACGTAATGACATTATTACCAAAGACAAAAAAAGAAAGAAAAAAGTCAGTCGCTTAAAGCCTACAGGAATTTGAGAGAAAGAAATGCCCAAAGTACTGGAGAATTTTTAGCATTTTTGCTATGACTCCATTTGAACAAAAATTGAGTCTTGTTTTTTTTATTTTTTTTATTTACCTATTAAAACTATATATATTTTTTTTAATAGACAACCCAAGGTATTGATGTATACCTATTTTGGTATATGTAATGCCACAGTTTCACTGCCAAATGACATCAGGGGGTCGATCCGATATAAAGCGTCGCCCGCAAAAGCCGGCGACGCCAATAATTGCGCGGATTTGGTATCCTATATACGGCGTAAGCTAGAAGTTACGCGCGTATATTTTGGGCTATAGGCAGGTATACCAAACCCGCGCAGTTTGGTATCCAATATGCAGCGTAAGGACTTACGTGGCGAAAATGGAGAAAACTTACTCCATTTTCACCTCGCCACAAAAAGCAGCCGTAAGAAGCCTTACGCTGACTATTGGAGCCCCGTAACTCCCTAAACTAGCTGCTAAAATAAACCTAACACCTAACGCATGCGCAATGTCTATCTCCCTGTCAACCGCGATCTGCTAAAATAAACCTAACACCTAACGCATGCGCAATGTCTATCTCCCTGTCAACCGCGATCTTCTAAAATAAACCTAACACCTAACGCATGCGCAATGTCTATCTCCCTGTCAACCGCGATCCCCCCCCCCCCCCGAAATCCCTAATAAAGTTATTACCCCCTAAAACGCCGCTCCCCGACCCCGCCGCCATCTACATAAACTAACCCCCTACTGTGAGCCCCTAAAACCGCCGCCATCTACCTTATCTATCCCGTAATCTGACCCCTTACACCGCCGCCACCTATATAAAAATTATTAACCCCTAATTTAATCTACCTACCCCGCCGCCAGCTATGTTATCTATATTAACCCTAAGTATATTATAGTTAATATAGTTATTACATTAGTTATTACATTATATATTAGGGTTAATATAGTTAATATAGTTAACTATATTAGGGTTAATATAGTTAATATAGTTACTATAGTATTTATATTAACTATATTAACTCTATCTAACCCTAACACCCCTAACTATATTTATATTAAATTAATCTAATTCATTTATAAACTAAAATATTCCTATTTAAATCTAAATACTTACCTATAAAATAAACCCTAAGATAGCTACAATATAATTAATAATTACATTGTAGCTATGTTAGGGTTAATATTTATTTTACAGGTAAATAGTTAATTATTTTAACTAGGTATAATAGATATTAAATAGTTATTAACTATTTAATATCTACCTAGTTAAAATAATTACCCAATTACCTGTAAAATAAATACACCTACACTATCAATAAATGTAATAAACTACAAACATCTATCTAAAAATACAATTAAATTAACTAAACTAAATTACAAAAAAAAACAAACACTAAATTACAAAAAATAAAAAAAAGATTACAAGATTTTTAAGCTAATTACACCTATTCTAAGCCCCCTAATAAAATAATAAACCCCCAAAATAAAAAAAATTCCCTGCCCTATTCTAAATTAAAATAAGTTCATAGCTCTTTACCTTACCAGCCCTTAAAAGGGCCTTTTGTGGGGCATGCCCCAAAGAATTCAGCTCTTTTGCATTCAATAAATACAATCCCCCCCCCCCCCCCCATTACAACCCACCACCCACATACCCCTATTCTAAACCCACCCAAACCCCCCCTTAAAAAATCCTAACACTACCCCCCTGAAGATCTCCCTACCTTGTCTTCACCACACCGGGCCGAACTCCTGATCCGATCCGGGCGATGTCGTCCTCCAAGCGGCAAAGAAGAAATCTTCCTCCGGCGATGTCATCCTCCAAGCGGCAAAGAAGAATTCTTCCTCCGGCGACGTCTTCCTCCAAGCGGCAGCAAAGTCTTCAGTCTTCCGGCGGCATCTTCAATCTTCTTTCTTCGCTCCGCCGCCGCGGAGCATCCATCCCGGCCGACTGCTAAACTTGGAATGATCGGAACAGCCAATAGAATGCGAGCTCAATCTGATTGGCTGATTGGATCAGCCAATCGGATTGAACTTGAATCTGATTGGCTGATTCAATCAGCCAATCAGATTTTTTTAACTTAATTCCGATTGGCTGATAGAATCCTATCAGCCAATCGGAATTCGGCGGACGCCATCTTGGATGACGTCATTTAAAGGTACCTCATTCTAAGTTTAGCAGTCGGCCGGGATGGATGCTCCGCGGCGGCGGAGCGAAGAAAGAAGATTGAAGATGCCGCCGGAAGACTGAAGACTTTGCTGCCGCTTGGAGGAAGACGTCGCCGGAGGAAGAATTCTTCTTTGCCGCTTGGAGGATGACATCGCCGGAGGAAGATTTCTTCTTTGCCGCTTGGAGGACGACATCGCCCGGATCGGATCAGGAGTTCGGCCCGGTGTGGTGAAGACAAGGTAGGGAGATCTTCAGGGGGGTAGTGTTAGGATTTATTAAGGGGGGTTTGGGTGGGTTTAGAATAGGGGTATGTGGGTGGTGGGTTGTAATGGGGGGGGGGGATTGTATTTATTGAATGCAAAAGAGCTGAATTCTTTGGGGCATGCCCCACAAAAGGCCCTTTTAAGGGCTGGTAAGGTAAAGAGCTTTGAAATTTGTTTAATTTAGAATAGGGCAGGGAATTTTTGTTATTTTGGGGGTTTATTATTTTATTAGGGGGCTTAGAATAGGTGTAATTAGCTTAAAAATCTTTTAATCTTTTTTTTATTTTTTGTAATTTAGTGTTTGTTTTTTTTGGTAATTTAGTTTAGTTAATTTAATTGTATTTTTAGATAGATGTTTGTAGTTTATTAAATTTATTGATAGTGTAGGTGTATTTGTAACTTAGGTTAGGATTTATTTTACAGGTAATTGGGTAATTATTTTAACTAGGTATATATTAAATAGTTAATAACTATTTAATATCTATTATACCTAGTTAAAATAATTAACTATTTACCTGTAAAATAAATATTAACCCTAACATAGCTACAATTTAATTATTAATTATATTGTAGCTATCTTAGGGTTTATTTTATAGGTAAGTATTTAGATTTAAATAGGAATATTTTAGTTTATAAATGAATTAGATTAATTTAATATAAATATAGTTAGGGGTGTTAGGGTTAGATAGAGTTAATATAGTTAATATAAATACTATAGTAACTATATTAACCCTAATATAATTAGGGTTAATATAGTTAATATATATAATGTAATAACTATATTAACTATAATATACTTAGGGTTAATATAGATAATATAGCTGGCGGCAGGGTAGGTAGATTAAATTAGGGGTTAATCATTTTAATAGAGATGGCGGCGGTGTAAGGGGCTTACATTAGGGGTTAATAATTTTAATATAGATGGCGGCGGTGTTAGGGGCTCACTTTAGGGGGTTATAGATATAATATAGCTGGCGGCGGGGTACGGGAGCGGCGGTTTAGGGGTTAATAACTTTATTAGGTTGCGGCGGGGTAAAGGAGCGGCGGTTTAGGGGTTAATAGCTTTTTTATTGTTAGGCTAGTGAGGGGGGATAGCGGATAGAGGGTTAGACGTGTCGGGCTATGTTAGGGAGGCGTGTTAGACAGTGCAGGCTATGTTAGGGAGGCGTGTTAGACAGTGCGGGCTATATTAGGGAGGCGGGTTAGACAGTGCGGGTGTTTTAGACTTTAGTCAGGTTTTATAGGCGCCGGCAGATTCTAACATGCCGCAAGTCACTGGCGACGCCAGAAATTTGTACTTACGCAGATTTCTGGACATCGCTGGTTTGTGAGACGTACGGCACGTTAGCATCTGACGGCGACTTATATGGGATGGCTCGAGTTGCGAGCTGAAACTGCGGGCGACGCCGGTCTCCTCGCTTGCGCCGCAAACTGCGATCGATATCGGATCGCGCCCCAACTTTTTCACAAACTTTGGGTTTCTTACTGAAATTATTTACATATAATTTTTGCAGTCATAACACAAATGTTGCAAAAGCTTCTCTGGGATTCCTTTTATTCAGAATCTGCAGACGTGCATGGCTTTGCCATTGCTTTTTGGTAATTAGAAGGCTACTAATTGCAGCTGCGCACCACACTTCTATTATTTTCAGCAGTGAAGGGGTTAATCCGGTAGGTTTTAAGGTTCATTTTAGCTGTAGTGTAGAGATTATCCTACCACCTGACACCTCTCAACTCCTGATCCCTCCCAAACAGCTCTCTTCCCTCCCTTCCCAACCCCCCCCCCCCCCACTGGCACCCCCCCCACACACACATTTTAGGTACTGGAAGACAGTCATTTTTTTTTCTTCACTGTAGTGATCCCTCCTCAACCTTCACACCTCCCTGATACCTTCCAAACAGCTCTAACCAGAGGCGTAACTAGAAACCACAGGGCCCAGGTGCAAGAATCTAAGAAGGGGCCCCCCACCGCCCTTCCCCCCTCCAAAAAAAGGTGAATTTAATACATATTTTTTTAAATTATTTTTTTACATTTAACACAGAAAAAAAATGTGAATCAGATTACATGTCTGCAAAAGGAGGTACCCTGTGCCCACAGTCTGTGAGATGGTCTGACCCCCTATTACTGTATATATATATAGTGACACTATTTAACCCACCAGTACTGTATATAGTAAGTTAGTGACATAGTCTATAATCTGCTGGTGAGATGGCTGGCCTGACCCTTCCCGCCCAGTACTTTATTAAGTGACCACAGTATTCAGTGGCATGGTCCACCCCCCCATACTGTATATAGTGGTACTGTATAGTGACACTGTTTACCCCCTGCCCCCCCATGCTGTAGTAACAAGGTCTGTAATTTGCTGGTTCCACAAACATACACACATACATGCATAAATACACACACAGTCACATACATACACACACACACCATACACACACACATAAACACCAATGGGTAAAACAGAAACACTAACCCCTGTAGTCATGTCACACTCACATGATATCAGTGCATGCAGTGGTAGGTTAACGTTTTTTATAAAAAAAAAATTATAAAAAAAAAATTATAAAAAAAAAAATGTTTTTTTTTTTTAAAGCTGGGCCCCCACCTTCAGGGGCCCAGTCGCACCTGCGACCTCTGCACCCCCTGTAGTTTCGCCCCTGCCTCTAACCCTCTCCCCTCATACTAATAGCAGACATATTAGGTAATAGCAGTACCCAGTTTATAGAAATGTAATTGTTTACTAATCAAAAATATTATTATTTATTAATAGGGGGGAAAAATTCTTAAGTGTGTCACTGTCTGTATCGGCAATCTGCCTTCATATGGTAAAGGAAGAAAGCTGACAGCAGGGACCAAAACATGAGGCAGAAGGTTGAATGAGGTACTATGTCAATATAGGGTATGCTAGGCAAAGTACCCTGTGATGTAGTACCTATGCCCAATAGGCTTAAGGGGTTAAATTAATATCTCAAAGATCTATCTGGTTCCTTAAGTGAAGTGAATATTTAACTGGAGTGTCTGTATTCACACTAGTTTAATTTTACTTTGAATATGTGCCAATTAAAACTGATGGTTAATATTTCTCAAAGCCTTGCTTGTGTTCACACAGTAACCTGGTTAACACTTTAGTCTTTATACAGTAAGTGTGCTTCTTATTTGTTGTGTTTAGATATAGATTCTAGGGACAATTAGATATTATAATATAAAATATTTAGTTATATGTAGTAAAACAACTTTTCAGTAATCTTTTATTATTTAATTTGTCCGCTTTAACTGTAATTCAATTTCGAAAATGTCCCGTTCCTGTTAAAAGTGAAAGTGCATACTCCAAATTTAATAACACTGCTATATTTCACACAGGTATTAGCTGCACACTGTAGTGACACATTCTTAACTGTCTGTGATTGGCTACATCAAAGAAGGAAGCCTAGGTTACAATATGGTGGTCCGATTGCTTTATGAACAGAAGAAGTTTACACTCCCCCCCCCCCCCAATATTTAATCCCTTAAATGCTGAGCCATTTCCCTCTCCTGTGCTGAACTGTTTGGAGTTTTTAGACGGTGCTCACATTTAAGCCCTACTGGAGGCAGAGAAAACAACAGATATTATATATTGGATTTTTTTCCCATCAGAATCAGCAGTTTCAAACTATATAGTTACTTTATGTATATATCATGACGTGAGAAAATCTAGAACAAAAAGTGTGAAAAAATGTGTATTTTTATTTAAATAATTACTAACCATGGTTGTGAACAATAGTGTTTTGTTTTTTTAAAACTTGATTGTAAAAAGAAGAAAGGGTCAACCCCGTAAAAAATAAGGGCGTTTGGTTATATTTATGTAGCTTTGATCTGCTCTTGGGGGCTCCCTTGAGCCTTCATTCAAATAAATGTATATTTATTCACGCCAGGTAACCACTATTACCACAGTGATCACCTGGCTATAAAATCTATATAGGAGCTTTATTTTAAAGATGGGCTTCTGGGCTTTAAAACAAGGGGCCATTGGGGTCTCAAGGCCTTTTTGATTGCCTATTATAAGTGTCTAGAGACGCCCAGCCTACAAATAGTGTGGGTGTGTTTATATTTCATTCTTTTATTTTTAAAAAACGTGGTTAGACCTTTTCCCCCAATTTATCCATCGTTTTAAAGAGCCTTTCAAAGGATTGGTCTTGGGGATTTCTAGGGTTTAAGTGAGCTGAGATTGAGTGGATTAAATACTTACCGCTCATCCAGTAACCTTAAGCTCTGTGCAGTGGCCTGAAACTTCCCAGGGCTAGGGTTAGGGATTAGGGTAAGGGCTAGGGTTATGGTTAAGTTTGGTGGAAGTGACATGGCTAGCATTACTCTAATGGTTATGGTTTGGGATAGGGCTTGGTTTATGATTAGATGGGGTTGGGGATAGTGCTAAGATTAGGGCTCATGGTCAGCGATAGGACTAGGGTGATGGTCTAGGGCTATGGTTAGGGTTACGGATAACACTAGGGTTAGAGTTTGGGGACAGGGCTATATTTAGTGTTATGGTTAGAACTAGGGAATATGTTATGGTTAGGGCTTTGTATACAATTAGATCTAAAGGGATAAGAAACCAACATTTTTTCTTTCATGATTCAGAATTTTAAAGGGACACTGAACCCAATTTTTTTCTTTCTTGATTCATATAGAGCATGCAATTTTAAGCAACTTTCTAATTTACTCCTATTATCAATTTCTCTTCGGTCTCTTGCTATCTTTATTTAAAAAAGAAGGCATCTAAGCTAAGGAGCCAGCCAATTGTTGTTTCAGAACCCTGGAGAGCGCATGTTTATTGGTGCTGTCCAATCAGCAAGGACAACCCAGGTTGTTCACCAAAAATGGGCCGGCATCTAAACTTACATTCTTGCTTTTCAAATGAAGATACCAAGAGAATGAAGAAAATTTGATAGTAGGAGTAACTTAGAAAGTTGCTTAAAATTACATACTCTATCTAAATCACAAAAGAAAAAATTTGGGTACAGTGTCCCTTTAAGCATAATGCTAGCCCTATCCCCAATTCTTAACCCTAATCCTACCCATAAACCTACTACTGTCTGAAAACCTTAACCCTACCCCTAACTATAACCATAACCCTAGCCCTATCCCCAGACCTTAACCCTATCCCTATCCCAAGCCCATAATCCTAGCCCGATCCCATCTACAAAACTTAACTCTAGCCCTAACCATAAACTCATCCCTATCCCTAATCCTAACCATAACCAACCTTTTGGCTCTCATGGGAACTTGTCTCTCTCCTTCGGACACAGACACTATTGCTGCATTTTTTTACATGGGGTCTCCACTTCTGCCAAAACCCAACATCTGGAAACAGACAAGTAGGTGGTGTAGGTATTTTCCTTTCCTTTCATTGCATCTTTCAAGAAATACAACCCATCTCTCCCCTCACATTTTCTTTAAAACACACATAATTTTCTTATTCTTTCCCCCCCACTCTCTTTGTGTTGCAGTTATATATCACCCCCCCCCCCCCCCCCGGCTCCTCAATTCAGTTTCTTGATCATTTTGCGGTCTGGCTATTTTGTTTTCTCTCCTCTGACATCCCTTCCCATATTCTTGGAGATTTTAACCTCCCTGTTGATAATCCTTCTGCCCCTGGATCAACAAATCTCCAGCTCACTTCCTCTTGCGGTCTGTTATTATGGTCCAACCAAAATAATGAAGAAAATTAGATAATAGAAGTAAAATAGAAAGTTGCTTCATATTGTATGATCTATCTGAATCATGAAAGAAAAAGTTTGGGTTTCATGTCCATAACCCTATCCTTATCCTCAACTATTAGAGGACCTCTAAATACAGTAGAATTTAATAATAAGAAATAGAATATTTTCCGGCAAATTTCAAAGTGAATCCAATGTTCCTTCCCATGTTCCAGTCATCAGCCAATCACAAAATGGATATACATATACTTTTGGACATGCTCAGTTGGAGCTGAAGCCTCAGAAAGTGTGCATAGAAAAAATGTGCGCGTTTTGATAATTAAAGTATATTGGAAAGTTTTTTAAATTGCATTCATTATCTGAATCATGAAACTTAAAAGTTGACCCTTTAAAAAGACATTGTACACTAGATTTTTCTTTGCATATTTGTTTTGTAGATGATCTATTGATAAACCCCATCTGGGACTGTTTTTGTAACAATGGATAGTTTTGCTTATTTTTTTTAATAACATTGTGCTGATTTTTAGACTCCTAACCAAGCTCCAAAGTATCAGATGTAGACTGAAGTTTACAGATTCCTACTTGCTTCTGTTTGTGCAATGGGTTATTTCATATGTGTCAGGGTTTCTCCCTGACTTTTATTGTTATTTGCTGCCATATTTAACTCACTTGTCTTCTCCAGTTGCTTGTTAGAGTGTGTAACGCTGCTTTCTACTCCAGGCTTCCTTTTAAGGCCTAACTGGTGAACATCATTAGAGTGAGACAGGTTGCAGTCCCAGAATGATGATGTCATCATTCCCTATTTAAGTGCCTGAGTTCAGTCTGCCTTTGCACTTGCGTTTTCTGAGACTTCTCTGTGAGTTCCTGTCTCTGTGAATAACCTGGTTTGTTTGATGTCCATTCTGGTTCCTGATCCCTGGCTTGTTCCTGACTCTGCTGATCTCTGTGTTCCTGACCCCGGGTCGTCTGACTACTCGCTTTGGTTCCTGATCCTGCTTGTCTGACTACCCGCTCTGACTTTGACTTCTGGCTTGTCGTTTGGCTTTTGGACTCTTTATTATTTTTGTTATTATTTAATAAAGGTGTAATTATTTTAGCAATTCACGTCTCTGTCTGATTCCTGATACCCTGACAATATGCAGTTGGGAGAGGGTCTGTCCTTCCTGCTTTCTCGGCCCCTTTTCAGTGGGTGTCCCAGCCTAACCTCACCAGCAGTGCTAAACTAAGAGTTTATAAATAAGTTTTTAAAAGGCTTTATACTGGATTTTTAGATCAGCACCTGTGCATATTCTTCTTTATAGTAGTGTCTATTAAATGCAGTTATATGAAAATTGGTGTATACTGTCCCTTTAATCCTAGCAATAACCATAGACATAACCCTAGCCCTATCCCCAGACCTTAACCCTAGCCCTAACCATAATCCAAGCCCTATCCCCAAACCTTTACCATAGTCTAACTGTAACATTAGTGCCAATCCCTCACCCTAGCCCTTACCATAGCTATAGATCTATGCACAAATCATAACCCTAGCCTTGAGAGTAACCCTAGCCCTAACCTCATTCCCTTAAACTAGCTGTATCCAGAACCCGGTCCCAAACTCCAACCTTACCTAACTATAACCCAAGCCCTGTCCCCAACCACTAACCATAGCCATAACCATAGCTCTAGCACTGCACTCAACCCCTAACCCTAGAACCAATCTCATCCTAGCCCTATCCTTAACTCTGAACCCTAACCTAAACATAACCGTAGCCCTATCACATAACCCTAGTCTAACCATACCATAACCCTAGCTCTATCCCCAAATTTTAACCTTAAAGGGACACTGAACCCAAATTTTTTCTTTTGTAATTCAAAAAGAGCATGCACTCTAGGGTTAGTGTTTGGGGACAGGGCTATATTTAGTGTTATGGTTAGAACTAGGGAATATGTTATGGTTAGGGCTTTGTATACAATTAGGTCTAAAGGGATAAGAAACCAACATTTTTTCTTTCATGATTCAGAATTTTAAAGGGACACTGAACCCAATTTTTTTCTTTCTTGATTCATATAGAGCATGCAATTTTAAGCAACTTTCTAATTTACTCCTATTATCAATTTTTCTTCGTTCTCTTGCTATCATTATTTGAAAAAGAAGGCATCTAAGCTTTTTTTTGGTTTCAGTACTCTGGACAGCACTTTTTTATTGGTGGATGAATTTATCCACCAATCAGCAAGGACAACCCAGGTTGTTCACCAAAAATGGGCCGGCATCTAAACTTACATTCTTGCATTTCAAATAAAGATACCAAGAGAATGAATAAAATTTGATAATAGGAGTAAATTCGAAATTTGCTTAAAATTTCATGCTCAATCTGAATCACGAAATAATTTTTTTGGGTACAGTGTCCCTTTAAGGCTAGGGTAAATGTTTGGGTTGGGGATAGGTTATATATGTAGGAATAGGGCTAAAGTTAAGGGTTGGGTATAGGACTAGGGTTATGTCTATGGTTAAGACTAGGGTTAAAGGGACACTGAACCCAAATTTTTTCTTTTGTGATTCAGATAGAGCATGCAATTTTAAGCAACTTTCTAATTTACTCCTATTATCAATTTTTCTTCGTTCTCTTGCTATATTTATTTGAAAAGGAAGGCATCTAAGGTTTTTTCTTGGTTCAGACCTCTGGACAGCACTTTTTTATTGGTGGATGAATTTATCCACGAATCAGCAAGGACAACCCAGGTTGTTCACCAAAAATGGGCTGACATCTAAACTTACATTCTTGCATTTCAAATAAAGATACCAAGAGAATAAAGAAAATTTCTCCAACATAGGTGTGTCCGGTCCACGGCGTCATCCTTACTTGTGGGATATTCTCTTCCCCAACAGGAAATGGCAAAGAGCCCAGCAAAGCTGGTCACATGATCCCTCCTAGGCTCCGCCTACCCCAGTCATTCTCTTTGCCGTTGTACAGGCAACATCTCCACGGAGATGGCTTAGAGTTTTTTAGTGTTTAACTGTAGTTTTTATTATTCAATCAAGAGTTTGTTATTTTAAAATAGTGCTGGTATGTACTATTTACTCAGAAACAGAAAAGAGATGAAGATTTCTGTTTGTATGAGGAAAATGATTTTAGCAACCGTTACTAAAATCCATGGCTGTTCCACACAGGACTGTTGAGAGCAATTAACTTCAGTTGGGGGAACAGTGAGCAGTCTCTTGCTGCTTGAGGTATGACACATTCTAACAAGACGATGTAATGCTGGAAGCTGTCATTTTCCCTATGGGATCCGGTAAGCCATGTTTATTAAGATAGTAAATAAGGGCTTCACAAGGGCTTATTAAGACTGTAGACTTTTTCTGGGCTAAATCGATTCATTATTAACACATATTTAGCCTTGAGGAATCATTTAATCTGGGTATTTTGATAAGATTATATCGGCAGGCACTGTTTTAGACACCTTATTCTTTAGGGGCTTTCCCAAATCATAGGCAGAGCCTCATTTTCGCGCCGGTGTTGCGCACTTGTTTTTGAGAGGCATGACATGCAGTCGCATGTGTGAGGAGCTCTGATACTTAGAAAAGACTTTCTGAAGGCGTCATTTGGTATCGTATTCCCCTTTGGGCTTGGTTGGGTCTCAGCAAAGCAGATACCAGGGACTGTAAAGGGGTTAAAGTTAAAAACGGGTTAAAGCTTCCAAATTTGGTGTGCAATACTTTTAAGGCTTTAAGACACTGTGGTGAAATTTTGGTGAATTTTGAACAATTCCTTCATATTTTTTCGCAATTGCAGTAATAAAGTGTGTTCAGTTTAAAATTTAAAGTGACAGTAACGGTTTTATTTTAAAACGTTTTTTGTACTTTGTTATCAAGTTTATGCCTGTTTAACATGTCTGAACTACCAGATAGACTGTGTTCTGAATGTGGGGAAGCCAGAATTCCTTCTCATTTAAATAAATGTGATTTATGTGACAATGACAATGATGCCCAAGATGATTCCTCAAGTGAGGGGAGTAAGCATGGTACTGCATCATTCCCTCCTTCATCTACACGAGTCTTGCCCACTCAGGAGGCCCCTAGTACATCTAGCGCGCCAATACTCCTTACTATGCAACAATTAACGGCTGTAATGGATAATTCTGTCAAAAACATTTTAGCCAAAATGAACACTTATCAGCGTAAGCGCGACTGCTCTGTTTTAGATACTGAAGAGCATGACGACGCTGATTATAATGGTTCTGAAGGGCCCCTAAACCAGTCTGATGGGGCCAGGGAGGTTTTGTCTGAGGGAGAAATTACTGATTCAGGGAACATTTCTCAACAAGCTGAACCTGATGTGATTACGTTTAAATTTAAGTTGGAACATCTCCGCATTCTGCTTAAGGAGGTATTATCCACTCTGGATGATTGTGACAAGTTGGTCATCCCAGAGAAACTATGTAAAATGGACAAGTTCCTAGAGGTCCCGGGGCTCCCAGAAGCTTTTCCTATACCCAAGCGGGTGGCGGACATTGTAAATAAAGAATGGGAAAGGCCCGGTATTCCTTTCGTCCCTCCCCCCATATTTAAAAAATTGTTTCCTATGGTCGACCCCAGAAAGGACTTATGGCAGACAGTCCCCAAGGTCGAGGGAGCGGTTTCCACCTTAAACAAACGCACCACTATACCCATAGAAGATAGTTGTGCTTTCAAAGATCCTATGGATAAAAAATTAGAAGGTTTACTTAAAAAGATGTTTGTTCAGCAGGGTTACCTTCTACAACCAATTTCATGCATTGTCCCTGTCGCTACAGCCGCGTGTTTCTGGTTCGATGAGCTGGTAAAGGCGGTCGATAGTGATTCTCCTCCTTATGAGGAGATTATGGACAGAATCAATGCTCTCAAATTGGCTAATTCTTTCACATTAGACGCCACTTTGCAATTGGCTAGGTTAGCGGCTAAGAACTCTGGGTTTGCTATTGTGGCGCGCAGAGCGCTTTGGTTGAAATCTTGGTCAGCTGATGCGTCTTCCAAGAACAAGCTACTTAACATTCCTTTCAAGGGGAAAACGCTGTTTGGCCCTGACTTGAAAGATATTATCTCTGATATCACTGGGGGTAAGGGCCACGCCCTTCCTCAGGATCGGCCTTTCAAGGCAAAAAATAAACCTAATTTTCGTCCCTTTCGTAGAAACGGACCAGCCCAAAGTGCTACGTCCTCTAAGCAAGAGGGTAATTCTTCTCAAGCCAAGCCAGCTTGGAGACCAATGCAAGGCTGGAACAAGGGAAAGCAGGCCAAGAAACCTGCCACTGCTACCAAGACAGCATGAAATGTTGGCCCCCGATCCGGGACCGGATCTGGTGGGGGGCAGACTCTCTCTCTTCGCTCAGGCTTGGGCAAGAGATGTTCTGGATCCTTGGGCGCTAGAAATAGTCTCCCAAGGTTATTTTCTGGAGTTCAAGGGGCTTCCCCCAAGGGGGAGGTTCCACAGGTCTCAGTTGTCTTCAGACCACATAAAAAGACAGGCATTCTTACATTGTGTAGAAGACCTGTTAAAAATGGGAGTGATTCATCCTGTTCCATTAGGAGAACAAGGGATGGGGTTCTACTCCAATCTGTTCATAGTTCCCAAAAAAGAGGGAACGTTCAGACCAATCTTAGATCTCAAGATCTTAAACAAGTTTCTCAAGGTTCCATCGTTCAAGATGGAAACCATTCGAACAATTCTTCCTTCCATCCAGGAAGGTCAATTCATGACCACGGTGGATTTAAAGGATGCGTATCTACATATTCCTATCCACAAGGAACATCATCGGTTCCTAAGGTTCGCATTCCTGGACAAGCATTACCAGTTCGTGGCGCTTCCTTTCGGATTAGCCACTGCTCCAAGGATTTTCACAAAGGTACTAGGGTCCCTTCTAGCTGTGCTAAGACCAAGGGGCATTGCCGTAGTACCTTACTTGGACGACATTCTGATTCAAGCGTCGTCCCTTCCTCAAGCAAAGGCTCACACGGACATTGTCCTGGCCTTTCTCAGATCTCACGGATGGAAAGTGAACGTGGAAAAGAGTTCTCTATCTCCGTCAACAAGGGTTCCCTTCTTGGGTACAATAATAGACTCCTTAGAAATGAGGATTTTTCTGACAGAAGCCAGAAAAACAAAGCTTCTAGACTCTTGTCGGATACTTCATTCCGTTCCTCTTCCTTCCATAGCGCAGTGCATGGAAGTGATAGGTTTGATGGTAGCGGCAATGGACATAGTTCCTTTTGCGCGCATTCATCTAAGACCATTACAACTGTGCATGCTCAGTCAGTGGAATGGGGACTATACAGACTTGTCTCCGAAGATACAAGTAAATCAGAGGACCAGAGACTCACTCCGTTGGTGGCTGTCCCTGGACAACCTGTCACAAGGGATGACCTTCCGCAGACCAGAGTGGGTCATTGTCACGACCGACGCCAGTCTGATGGGCTGGGGCGCGGTCTGGGGATCCCTGAAAGCTCAGGGTCTTTGGTCTCGGGAAGAATCTCTTCTACCGATAAATATTCTGGAACTGAGAGCGATATTCAATGCTCTCAAAGCTTGGCCTCAGCTAGCGAGGGCCAAGTTCATACGGTTTCAATCAGACAACATGACAACTGTTGCGTACATCAACCATCAGGGGGGAACAAGGAGTTCCCTAGCGATGGAAGAAGTGACCAAAATCATTCTATGGGCGGAGTCTCACTCCTGCCACCTGTCTGCTATCCACATCCCAGGAGTGGAAAATTGGGAAGCGGATTTTCTGAGTCGTCAGACATTGCATCCGGGGGAGTGGGAACTCCATCCGGAAATCTTTGCCCAAGTCACTCAACTGTGGGGCATTCCAGACATGGATCTGATGGCCTCTCGTCAGAACTTCAAAGTTCCTTGCTACGGGTCCAGATCCAGGGATCCCAAGGCGGCTCTAGTGGATGCACTAGTAGCACCTTGGACCTTCAAACTAGCTTATGTGTTCCCGCCGTTTCCTCTCATCCCCAGGCTGGTAGCCAGGATCAATCAGGAGAGGGCGTCGGTGATCTTGATAGCTCCTGCGTGGCCACGCAGGACTTGGTATGCAGATCTGGTGAATATGTCATCGGCTCCACCATGGAAGCTACCTTTGAGACGAGACCTTCTTGTTCAGGGTCCGTTCGAACATCCGAATCTGGTCTCACTCCAGCTGACTGCTTGGAGATTGAACGCTTGATCTTATCGAAGCGAGGGTTCTCAGATTCTGTTATCGATACTCTTGTTCAGGCCAGAAAGCCTGTAACTAGAAAGATTTACCACAAAATTTGGAAAAAATATATCTGTTGGTGTGAATCTAAAGGATTCCCTTGGGACAAGGTTAAAATTCCTAAGATTCTATCCTTCCTTCAAGAAGGATTGGATAAAGGATTATCTGCAAGTTCCCTGAAGGGACAGATTTCTGCCTTGTCTGTGTTACTTCACAAAGAGCTGGCAGCTGTGCCAGATGTTCAAGCCTTTGTTCAGGCTCTGGTCAGAATCAAGCCTGTTTACAAACCTTTGACTCCTCCTTGGAGTCTCAACTTAGTTCTTTCAGTTCTTCAGGGGGTTCCGTTTGAACCCTTACATTCCGTTGATATTAAGTTATTATCTTGGAAAGTTTTGTTTTTGGTTGCAATTTCTTCTGCTCGAAGAGTTTCAGAATTATCTGCTCTGCAGTGTTCTCCTCCTTATCTGGTGTTCCATGCAGATAAGGTGGTTTTACGTACTAAACCTGGATTTCTTCCAAAAGTTGTTTCTAACAAAAACATTAACCAGGAGATTATCGTACCTTCTCTGTGTCCGAAACCAGTTTCGAGGAAGGAACGTTTGTTGCACAATTTGGATGTTGTTCGCGCTCTAAAATTCTATTTAGATGCTACAAAGGATTTTAGACAAACATCTTCCTTGTTTGTTGTTTATTCCGGTAAAAGGAGAGGTCAAAAAGCAACTTCTACCTCTCTCTCTTTTTGGATTAAAAGCATCATCAGATTGGCTTACGAGACTGCCGGACGGCAGCCTCCCGAAAGAATCACAGCTCATTCCACTAGGGCTGTGGCTTCCACATGGGCCTTCAAGAACGAGGCTTCTGTTGATCAGATATGTAGGGCAGCGACTTGGTCTTCACTGCACACTTTTACCAAATTTTACAAGTTTGATACTTTTGCTTCTTCTGAGGCTATTTTTGGGAGAAAGGTTTTGCAAGCCGTGGTGCCTTCCATTTAGGTGACCTGATTTGCTCCCTCCCTTCATCCGTGTCCTAAAGCTTTGGTATTGGTTCCCACAAGTAAGGATGACGCCGTGGACCGGACACACCTATGTTGGAGAAAACAGAATTTATGTTTACCTGATAAATTACTTTCTCCAACGGTGTGTCCGGTCCACGGCCCGCCCTGGTTTTTTAATCAGGTCTGATATTTTATTTTCTTTAACTACAGTCACCACGGTATCATATGGTTTCTCCTATGCAAATATTCCTCCTTAACGTCGGTCGAATGACTGGGGTAGGCGGAGCCTAGGAGGGATCATGTGACCAGCTTTGCTGGGCTCTTTGCCATTTCCTGTTGGGGAAGAGAATATCCCACAAGTAAGGATGACGCCGTGGACCGGACACACCGTTGGAGAAAGTAATTTATCAGGTAAACATAAATTCTGTTTTGATAATAGGAGTAAATTAGAAAATTGCTTAAAATTTCATGCTCTATCTGAATCACGAAAGAAAAAAATTGGGTTCAGTGTCCCTTTAAGGGCTGGGTATAGGGGCTAGGGTTATAGTTATAGTTAAGGCTAGGGTTGGGGATAGTGCTAAGTTTATTCTTATGGTTAGGGGTAGGGTTAAGGTTTGGAGAAGGGGCTAGGTTTATGATTAGGGCAAGGGTTAAGGTCTGGAGATAGAGCTAGGATTATGGTTAGGGCTAGGGTTACGTATTGGAGATAGGGTTCGGGTTAGGGCTAGGGTTACGTATTGGGGATAGGGTTATGGTTATGGTTAGGGCTAGGGTTTAGAGATAGGGCTAGGGTTATGTTTTGGGTTAGGGTTAATTATTGGGGATATGGCTAGTTTTATCCTTAGGGTTAGGGTAGGGTTATGGTTAGGGCTAGGGTTAAGAATTAGGGATGGGACTAGAGTTACAATTAGGGCTTGGGTGACAATTGGGGCTGTGATTAGGGTTAATGTATTGCAATAATCTCTGGCATAAAAATAGTTAATAGAAGTTTTTCACCAGGCTAAAACATTACCTACAACATTCCTGCAAACACATACAGAAAGAGAAGCGCTAAAATAAAATCAGCCAAATCAGAACTGCCAGGGCACCCCTATAAAAGGGGGAAACTGACAGACTAAATTGAGTGGGCTGCCGGACAGCATGAAAAGAGGATCCAGGAAGAAAAGGAGTCAATGCTGCCATGGAGGAACTGTCACCTAGGAGGACCACTGCTGCCACCACCGACATGGAGGACCACTGGTTTCGCTGCCAAGAACCCTAGTATTACATCTTATAAAACAATGAAAATCAGCCATTTTTTTTTTTTTTGGAGGGGTTCTCCTGGATTGTGGATTACATCTAATGAAGACTTCAGGATGGGGAGTATAAACTATTTGTTGTTTATTGTGTTTCTTTATTATGCTTTTGTATTGCTATTTCTTTTTTTTTTTTTGCGTTAAATGTTTATTGTGTTGTTGTTTATTTTGTAGTAGTTTGTTGTTGTTGTGTTCAATTGTCTTAGAGTTTCTTTATTTTGTAGTAGGTGTTGGTTTTAAAAGTTGTGTTACTTTGTCTAAGTATTTGTTTAGTTGTGATTTAGTTTAATAGTTGTTTAAATTTGTGTACTGATATTTCTTTTTATTTAGTTTGGAGAGATTATGTTGTGGTGGGGATGAGGGCACATAAGGGGTTAATAGTGTAGTGGGTTTAGGTTGGGGTGAGGGCACATAAAGGTTAATAGAGTAGCGGGGTTATGTTGCGATGGGAGTGAGGACACATAAGGGGTTAATAGTTTAGTGGGGTTATGTTGCGGTGGGGGTGAGGGCACATAAGGGGTTAATAATATAGTGGGGTTAGGTTGCGGTGGGGGTGAGGGCACGTAAGGGGTTAATAGTGTAGTGGATTTAGGTTGCGGGGGTGAGGGTGTATAAGGGGTTAATGTAGTAGTGGGGTTAGGTTGCGGTGTGGGTGAGGGTGCTTAAAGGGTTAATAGTGTAGGGTTGTGTAGTGGTTTTATTGGATTGCTATTTATGCACTAAAAGAATAAGGACTAAACAAATGGCTTTCATTAATACCTTGTTTCTTTATTCTTTTAATTCTTGTAGGCGGCTGTTTATTTGGCTTTGCGATATGTATAAAAGGGATCTTCTATTTCATATCTTAAAAGTAGGAGGTGATACTGCTTGGAATATATCGCCAGCATTGCCACCCACAGAGATGTATAGTAAAATGCCTTTCGGTCTTCAGACACTGATTTCAGCCCTTTTGAATATTTCACCGGCTTTCTCGTTATGGTGACAGATCCCTTTTGAATATATTGCAGCATCGCGGAGGCTTCGAATATCAGTGCCTTAATGTCTGTACAACATTGTGGCCATAGCAACAGCACTTATGTGAGTGTGTGGTAGGCGCAATATTGTCAGGCGCCAGCAAAAGTACAGCTTGAACCATCACAATAAAGCTGAAATTTACAGTATGGAACCATTACAATAAAGCTGAAGATTTACATTATGGAATCATTACAATAAAGCTGAAGATTTACAGTATGGAACCATTACAATAAAGCTGAAGATTTACAGTATGGAACCATTACAATAAAGCTGAAGATTTACAGTATAGAACCATTACAATTAAGCTGAAGTTTTACAGTATGGAACCCTTACAATAAAGCTGAAGATTTACATTATGGAACCATTACAATAAAGCTGAAGATTTACAGTATGGAACCATTACAAAAAAGCTGAAGATTTACAGTATGGAACCATTACAATAAAGCTGAAGATTTACAGTATAGAACCATTACAATTAAGCTGAAGTTTTACAGTATGGAACCTGTCATATTCCTGTAGCTTTAAGAACTAAGACCAACCCACTCCTTCACCTCCCTTTAAAGGTGTGTTCAGTACACCTGTGCTTTGCTTGATAATTGAAGTTTGTAGTTCCCACTCTGCTTCAAGCTCTAAAGCTAAATTCTACAGATCCTGCTTTTGTACCTGTTAAAGGAAATCCTTGTTGTCATTTCTCCAGCTTCTAAACCTAAGAAGCATTTCCTGCTGCTTTACACTTCAAGGAACAGTCTTTGGCAGCAACTCTTGCAAGTCTGTGTTAACTCTGCAGTCTGATTTTCCAGCCAGCTCCATTACTGAGTGTTTACCTCTACCAGGAAATAAGAACATCTTCCCTGCTGTGATCCATTTTGACTCAGTGCCAACTTCGCTCTCTGCAGTTCTAAACTCACTCGCAAGTATCATTAATTTTATATACAATTGTCTCTAGCTGTATATATTCTTATCCAAAGTTCTGCTGACATACAAACTGTTAAAGTGCTCACAACTGGTTAAATCTGGCTCTCTCCTTCTCTCTGCATCACACACTCTGCCTGCTGTAACCTGATACCTCTTGATATATGGACACTGCAGACTGCAAATCAGTTTCTCATTTCTAAGCTTAACTATAAAGAGACTTTGCTATAAAATTCTGCTTTTCTCAGACAATACCATTAAGCTGCTTGTTTGCTGCCTTCTATCTTAAAAGAACACAACTCTTTACAACTGTGTAAAATATACAAAGGCTTCATTTCATCTGTTTTATTCACTTTATTTTGATTTTGTAAAGTGTTATAAAAAGAATTTGTACTAAGTAAACCAGCTATCTCCCTTGGTAATAACTTTTTGTATAAGCCTGTTTTACTTAAGGTTCTCTGGGAATAGCCACATTATACAAGCTTATAACAGAATTATCAAGCCATAAAGAAATTTACTAACATATATACATTATAGTTTAAAGCTTGTATATAAAAAAATCATGGATCCTGCCTCAATGGCAATTGAAATAGCTTCCTTAAACCAGAAAGTTGAAATTTTAGCACAAGGTTTGACTGAAGTTAAAAATGAAAACCACACCCTGAAGAGGTTAATGAATGATTTCTTTTCAAGGAAAGAGGCTGATCACCCTGAACCACAGGTTAACCCTCCACACATTTTTTCTGGTGAAAGAACACGCTTTCGTGAATTCAGAAATGCATGCATGCTGATGTTTTCCATGAAGCCCAGGACATATTATACTGACAAGATCAAGGTTTGTACTACCATCTCTTATCTAACTGGAGATCCCCGTTCGTGGGCTGATAAGTTTTATGAAACTGATGATCCTATTTTGAATTCTATCAGTGAATTTTTTAAGGAGATGGCTGTCTTATATGAGGATTGCAACACCCAGTTAACCGCAGAAACAAATTTGCGCACCCTGAAGCAAGGCAAACGTCCAGTTGAGGACTATGTGGCAGATTTTCAGCTCTGGGCTACAGATTCACAGTGGAATACTGTAAGTCTAAAGAACCAATTCCGTTTAGGTCTCTCTGAACATCTTAAGGATGAGATCTCTCGCATTGAACCTCCAGACACCATGGAATCCCTCATAAAGATATGCATAGCCATGGACAGACGATACAGAAAGAGGAGAGCTGAAAAACAACACCCAGAAACTTACCTCAAAAGGTTTACACCCTCTCATTCTGAAAAGACCTCCACAGCCCCTGTGCCCATGGAAATTGGGGCCATCCGAGGACCATTATCCCAAGAAGAGAAACAGAGAAGGAGGATTTCAAACCTCTGTATGTACTGTGGGAATAAAGAACACAGTGTCTCTTCCTGCCCTATTCTGAACCGGCAAAAAAGGGGTAAGATTCTTATAGTTAACTCAAATACTGATAACATTCATGAATCACAATTAACTTTCACATTGTCTTTACAGTGGGACCAGCATCTTCTCAAGACTGAGGCGCTGATAGATTCTGGAGCTTATGGAAGCTTCATTGACAAAACCCTTGTAGATACTAATAAAATACCTTGTGTGCAAAAGCAAACCCCTATCTATGTGAAGGTTATTGATGGCTCTACTTATTTAAAAGGCCCAATCACACACCATACTGTTCCTTTACTTGTCTCTTGTAACATGGGTCATACAGAATACATTACGTTTGATATCATTCCTAGCTCACTACACCCCTTAATATTGGGTTATCCTTGGTTAAGAAAACACAACCCTCAAATAGACTGGAGCAGTAACACAGTAACTTTCTCTTCCCCATACTGTTCTGCTACCTGTTTTCCCTGTGTGGAAATCAAAACTCTACACCCTCATATACCATTGCAGTATTCAGACTTTTCAGATGTATTTGACCTTAAGGAAGCCGAAAATCTACCTCCACACAGACCTTATGATTGCCCCATTGATACTAAACCTGGGTCTATCATACCGTTCGGCCGAATTTTTCCACTCTCTCAAAAAGAATTAAAATTTCTCAGAGAGTACCTAGACGATAATCTAAGGAAAGGTTTTATTTCTACCTCAACCTCTCCTGCAGCAGCGGGCATATTCTTTGTCACAAATAAAGATGGGACCTTACGCCCAATCATTGACTACAGAGCATTAAACTCTATTACGATTAAAAATAGGTATCCACTTCCTTTAATACCTGAGTTACTTGAACGGTTAACAGATGCAACCATCTTTACCAAACTAGATTTGAAGGGAGCATACAATTTAATCAGGATAAAAAGCGGTGACGAATGGAAAACAGCATTTAGAACCCGTTATGGTCTCTTTCAATATAATGTTATGCCATTCGGCTTAACTAATGCTCCGGCCACATTTCAATTTTTCATAAACGATATTTTCAAAGACTTAATGGATGTGTGTGTTGTAATATATCTAGACGATATTTTGATATACTCCAAAAATCTAACTGATCATGTAAAACATGTAAGATGGGTTTTGTCTAGATTAAGAGAACATCAGCTATACGCCAAGGCTGAGAAATGTGTATTCCATGTAAAGACAATAAAATTTTTGGGTTACATAATTTCCCCTAACGGTGTAAACATGGATCCAGAGAAGGTTACATCCATACTCAAATGGCCTGTACCTACCTCTGTGAAATCACTTCAGAGGTTTCTAGGCTTCTCTAATTTTTATAGGAGATTCATCAAAGGATTTTCATCCATTGTCCAACCTCTAACTAAGTTAACCGGTAAGAATCGACTCGTTTGGACTGTAGAAGCCCAACAAGCTTTTGAGCACTTAAAAGAATGTTTTACTTCAGCTCCTATCCTACATCTACATCATACGAACCCTATGTCCGGTCATCCTGGAATCACTAAAACCCAGGATTTATTAACAAGGAATTACTGGTGGCCTGGTTTAAGACAAGATGTAGTTACCTTTGTGTCAGATTGTCATGTATGTGCAGCTTGCAAAAAAGAACACCACAGACCTTTTGGTTTACTAAAACCATTACCTATACCTGAAGTCCCTTGGACCATGATTGGAATGGACTTCATAGTCAAATTACCACCATCTAATTCATTCACAACCATATTAGTGGTTATAGATCATCTTACTAAACTCTCTCATTTCATACCTCTTAAGAGAATTCCAAACGCTATCACAACAGCTAAAACATTCTTTGATCACATTGTGAAACTCCATGGTTTACCGACCTCTATAGTCACTGATCGAGGGACTCAATTCACATCCAGGTTTTGGAAGGCACTATGTAAATTGTTAAGAATCTCCTCTAGAATGACAACAGCATTTCATCCCCAATCTAATGGCCTTACTGAAAGACTGAATCAGACTTTGGAGCAATACTTAAGGTGTTATATCTCACAGAACCAGGATGACTGGGTTGAATGGTTACCGCTTGCAGAGTTCGCATACAACAACTCCATCAACTCTTCTACTAAAGTCTCACCCTTCTTTGCCACTTATGGTTACCATCCAACCACTGTACCCAACTTCATCTCCACCTCAAAATCACCTTATGCTCTGGATTATGTCTCTAATTTGAAACAAACTTTGACTTCCCTAAAGATTCACTTAGAGAAATCTAAATGTACCCAAAAGAGTTATTTTGATAAAAAACATCTAACTCCACCTCAATACTCAGTTGGCGATAGAGTTTGGCTCTCAACAAAAAACCTCAAATTAAAGGTACCAAGCAAAAAACTGGCTAACCAGTTCATAGGTCCGTTCAAGATAAAAAGAATGATCAACTCTAATGCAGCGATTCTTGATCTACCTGTATCTTACAGGATACACCCATCCTTCCATGTTTCTCTACTTAAACCCTATCAAGGATCTGATGTTAATATTCCTCAAGTCATCGAGGACTCTCCTCAGCTGATAGAAGATCAAACAGAATTCGAAGTGGAATCAATTCTGGATTCGCGCCGCCGGGGTAGAACAATTGAGTATCTAGTACATTGGAAAGGGTATGGTCATGAGGAGGATTCTTGGATACCCCTTAGGGACTTAAATGCTCCCCAATTGCTCACATCCTTCCATCGTCTACATCCTGACAAACCAGGTTTGGAGCCGGGAAGGGGGCGCCCCTGAAAGGGGGGATCTGTCATATTCCTGTAGCTTTAAGAACTAAGACCAACCCACTCCTTCACCTCCCTTTAAAGGTGTGTTCAGTACACCTGTGCTTTGCTTGATAATTGAAGTTTGTAGTTCCCACTCTGCTTCAAGCTCTAAAGCTAAATTCTACAGATCCTGCTTTTGTACCTGTTAAAGGAAATCCTTGTTGTCATTTCTCCAGCTTCTAAACCTAAGAAGCATTTCCTGCTGCTTTACACTTCAAGGAACAGTCTTTGGCAGCAACTCTTGCAAGTCTGTGTTAACTCTGCAGTCTGATTTTCCAGCCAGCTCCATTACTGAGTGTTTACCTCTACCAGGAAATAAGAACATCTTCCCTGCTGTGATCCATTTTGACTCAGTGCCAACTTCGCTCTCTGCAGTTCTAAACTCACTCGTAAGTATCATTAATTTTATATACAATTGTCTCTAGCTGTATATATTCGTATCCAAAGTTCTGCTGACATACAAACTGTTAAAGTGCTCACAACTGGTTAAATCTGGCTCTCTCCTTCTCTCTGCATCACACACTCTGCCTGCTGTAACCTGATACCTCTTGATATATGGACACTGCAGACTGCAAATCAGTTTCTCATTTCTAAGCTTAACTATAAAGAGACTTTGCTATAAAATTCTGCTTTTCTCAGACAATACCAATAAGCTGCTTGTTTGCTGCCTCCTATCTTTAAAGAACACAACTCTTTACAACTGTGTAAAATATACAAAGGCTTCATTTCATCTGTTTTATTCACTTTATTTTTATTTTGTAAAGTGTTATAAAAAGAACTTGTACTAAGTAAACCAGCTATCTCCCTTGGTAATAACTTTTTGTATAAGCCTGTTTTACTTAAGGTTCTCTGGGAATAGCCACATTATACAAGCTTATAACAGAACCATTACAATAAAGTTGAAGTTTTACAGTATGGAACCATTACAATAAAGTTGAAGTTTTACAGTATAGAACCATTACAATAAAGTTGAAGTTTTACAGTATAGAACCATTACAATTAAGCTGAAGTTTTACAGTATAGAACCATTACAATTAAGCTGAAGTTTTACAGTATGGAACCATTACAACTGAGCTGAAGATTTACAGTATGGAACCATTACAATAAAGCTGAAGATTTACAGTATAGAACCATTACAATTAAGCTGAAGTTTTACAGTATAGAACCATTACAATTAAGCTGAAATTTTACAGTATGGAACCATTACAATTAAGCTGAAGTTTTACAGTATGGAACCATTACAATTAAGCTGAAGTTTTACAGTATGGAACCATTACAATTAAGCTGAAGATTTACAGTATGAAACAATAACAATAAAGCTGAAGTTTTACAGTATGGAACCATTACAACTGAGCTGAAGATTTACAGTATGGAACTATTACAATAAAGCTGAAGATTTGTAGTAGCTCAGTAGATGTGCAAGCAATAGCAGCTCTTTTCAACAGCACGCAAACTAGTGTAGCCAGATGTAACTACTAGCGTTAACATTAACTGGTCATATTAACATGGCAATAGGTACATTTTACAATGATAAAAGACAAAAGAATGTTAATTTTTTCAATGTAAATTCTAAATATCTTGCCAAAGAGTAAATAAGTAGGAACTTCATACTATGGCATCTATTTATCAAGCCGTCAACCGCAAATACGCTGGAATTCCGCAGCGTATTTGTGGCAAGCCTGATTCCACTTAGTTATCAAACCCTACAGACCGGCAAAAGTAGAATTTTGTGACGTAACATACGATCCGCCGGACTCAGTCCGACACAGATTGATGCTTACGTCATTACAGATGTTCCGAATGCAAATTCGGCACAATCTGACTACTTTTGCTAGTTATCAAATTTCTACTAGGTACGCTCGGCACTATTCCGGGCCAGCGTACCTGTTTTTTAATCTGCCGCCCTGGAGGTGGCGGATACCATAGGAATCAATGGGAGTCTGAAAGCAGCGAAAGCTTATGTTCACTGCTGCCTGATATCCCATTGATTCCTATGGTAACGTTTACACCTAACACCCTAACATGTACCCGAGTATAAACACTCCTAATCTGCCGCCCCCGACACCGCCGCCACCTACATTATACTTATTAACCCCTAATCTGCCGCCCCGTCGCCACCGCCGCCACCTACATTATACTTATTAACCCCTAATCTGCCACCCCTACACCGCCGCCACCTACATTATACTTATTAACCCCTAATCTGCCCCCTACACCGCCGCCACCTACATTATACTTATTAACCCCTAATCTGCCCCCTACACCACCGCCACCTACATTATACTTATTAACCCCTAATCTGCCCCCCCTACACCTACCTATATTTATTAACCCCTAAGCTGCCGCCCCCAACGTCGCCGCCACTATATTAAATTTATTAACCCCTAAACCTAAGTCTAACCCTAACCATATAATTTAAATAAATCTAAATAAATATTCCTAGCATTAAATAAATTATTCCTATTTAAAACTAAATACTTACCTGTAAAATAAACCCTAAGATAGCTACAATATAACAAATAGTTACATTGTATCTAGCTTACAGGCAAGTTTGTATTTATTTTAACTAGGTACAATAGTTATTAACTATTTAATAGCTTCCTAGTTAAAATTAATACAAATATGCCTGTAAAATAAAACCTAACCTAATTTACAATTACACCTAACACTACACTATAATCAAATTAATTCCTTAAACTTAATACAATTAAATAAAATTATCTAAAGTACAAAAAAACAAAACACTAAATTACAGAAAATAATAAACAAATTTCAAGATTTTTAAACCGTCATTGTTCAAGAAGACGTCGGATGAAGAGGATGCTGCGCGTCGGACGTCTTGAAGATGGAGCAGCTCCGCGCCGGATGGATTAAGATAGAAGATGCTGTCTGGATGAAGACCTGCCTTTCTGGAGGACCATTTCTGCCCGTCTGGAGGACCACTTCTGCCCGTCTGGAGGACCACTTCTGCCGGCTTCATTGAAGACTTCTCACGGTAGGGTGATCTTCAAGGGGTTAGTGTTAGGTTTTTTTAAGGGGGGATTGGGTGGGTTTTAGAGTAGGGTTGGTTGTGTGGGTGGTGGGTTTTAATGTTGGGGGGGTTTGTAATTTTTTTTTACAGGTAAAAGAGCTGATTACTTTGGGGCAATGCCCCGCAAAAGGCCCTTTTAAGGGCTATTTGTAATTTAGTGTAGGGTAGGGCTTTTTTTATTTTGGGGGGGCTTTTTTATTTTGTTAGGGGGATTAGAATAGGTGTAATTAGTTTAAAAATCTTGTAATTTGTTTATTATTTTCTGTAATTTAGTGTGGTTTTTTTTTGTATTTTAGATTATTTTATTTAATTGTATTTAGTTTAGGGAATTAATTTAATTATTGTGTAGTGTTAGGTGTAATTGTAACTTAGGTTAGGTTTTATTTTACAGGTATATTTGTATTTATTTTAACTAGGAAGTTATTAAATAGTTAATAACTATTTAATAACTATTGCACCTAGTTAAAATAAATACAAACTTGCCTGTAAAATAAAAATAAACCCTAAGCTAGCTACAATGTAACTATTAGTTATATTGTAGCTATCTTAGGGTTTATTTTACAGGTAAGTATTTAGTTTTAAATAGGAATAATTTATTTAATGATAGGAATATTTATTTAGATTTATTTAAATTATATTTAAGTTAGGGGGTGTTAGGGTTAGACTTAGGTTTAGGGGTTAATAAATGTAATATAGTGGCAGCGACGTTGGGGTGGCAGATTAGGGGTTAATAAATGTAGGTATGTGGCGGCGGTGTAGGGGGGGCAGATTAGGGGTTAATAAATATAATGTAGGTGGCGGCAGTGTAGGGGATGGCAGATTAGGGGTTAATAAATATAATGTAGGTGGCGGCGGTGTAGGGGGGGCAGATTAGGGGTTGATAAATATAATGTAGGTGGCGGCGGTGTAGGGGGGGCAGATTAGGGGTTAATAAATATAATGTAGGTGGCGGCGGTGTAGGGGGCGGAATATTAGGGGTTAATAAGTATAATGTAGGTGGCGGTGGGCTCCGGGAGAGGCGGTTTAGGGGTTAAACACTTTATTTAGTTGCGGCGGGGTCCATGAGCGGCGGTTTAGGGGTTAATACATTTATTAGAGTTGCGTTGGGCTCCGGGAGCGGCGGTATAGGGGGTAAACAGTATAGTATAGTGTGGGTTTAGTGACAGGGTACCAATAAAGCTGTGAAAAAGCTGAAGAGCAGAGAGATCGATGACTGTTAGTTAACAACAGTCCGCTGCTCATCGCCCCGTACTTGGTGCGTGGCTTTTTGACAGCTTTTTTGTTAATTTTGGAGAACGTATTCAGGTCCGCGGCAGCGATGTTAGGCGATCTTAAGCGAGCGTATTGGTGCCGTCGAATGCAAGTAAGTTGATGGCTTGATAAATAGATGCCTATGCACGATATTATTCTAATTATCTGTAACTGGTGAGAATTAGAACTCAGTCTATTCTATTTTATATGACTTTAAATATAGCGCTTAAAAATGTAATATTTCCTTCTTTTTTGTGTGTATTTATTGAAGAGTAGTAGCTGCTAGTAAAAAAAAGTTGCATATTGACTGGTTAACACTCAGTAAGCAATTGAAAATGCGGTTGTGAGTGCGGTTTAAAGGAACAGTAAAATCCAAATTAAACTTTCATGATTCAGATAGTGAATGTCATTTTAAACAACTTTCCAATTTACCTTTATCATCAAATTTGCTTTTTTCTCTTGGTATTTTTTGTTAAAGGCTAAACCTCGGTAGGCTCAAAGGCAGATTTCTAAGACTCTGCAGTCCACCTCGTATCTGACTGTGAATAGCTAATAACATGTACTGTTTGTTCAAGTGTACCATATAGATAACATTGTGCTCATTCTAGTGGAGTTATTTAAGAGTCAGCACTAATTGCTTGAAATGCAAGTCTGTCAAAAGAACTGGGATAAGGGTGCAGTCTGCAGAGGCTTAGCTACAAGGTAATCACAGAGGTAAAAAGTGTATTAATATTACTTTGTTGGTTATGCAAAACTGGGGAATGGGTAATAAATGGATTATGTATCTTTTTAAACAATAACCTTTTTGGTGTTGACTGTCCCTTTAATATATTTAACTATTAATTGTGCGCTAATGAAACTCTGCTTCTGGTGTTAAATTTACCTCTAGTTTAATTGCATGAGCTGCAGCTTATACCGGCAGGACTGTCACTTCTTTACAATGCCCACCATGTCCCTAAAAATACAGGCCATTATATTTCCATAGCTTACTATTGCTGCAATGAACACTGTATTTGTGCAGTGGTAAAGTAAAATATTTTTGCGAGCATGAGTTCAGAGACGATTAGGCACTCGGCTTGTTTAGCCTCCTGGTTGTCAAGCATTTCACAATTGTAACATTTGATTGAAAGCTAGTGCCCCCTGCTGATCCAATCATTTATTACTTTTTATGTATTATTTACTGTTTGTCACATACAGGGGCCTATTTATCATTGCGTCAATCTCAACGCTTTCGCTGGAGTCAATACGCTCGCCAGACATCGCTGCCGCGAATCTCCATACAACGGCCTTATTTAAAGTCTGTCAAAAACACGTCAAGTACGGAGCGATGAGCATCGGACTGTTGATAAATAAGAGTCATCGATGTCACGGATATTCAGTTTTTTCCAACTTTATTTATACCATTTCATTACTGTTCATGAACCAGCACCTTTCTCTAAAGCTAATCTTTTATTTTTCATCTGATTGAGCTCGCATTCTATTGGCTGTTCCGATCAGCCAATAGAATGCGAGCTCAATCTGATTGGCTGATTGGATCAGCCAATCGGATTGAACTTGAATCTGATTGGCTGATTTCATCAGCCAATCAGATTTTTCCTACCTTAATTCCGATTGGCTGATAGAATCCTATCAGCCAATCGGAATTGAAGGGACGCCATCTTGGATGACGTCCCTTAAAGGAGCCTTCATTCGTCGGTAGTTCATCGGGAAAGGAGGATGTTCCGCGTCGGCGGGATGAAGATTCAAGACCCGGCTTCGACGATGACCTCGCCCGGATAGAAGACTTCTTCAGCGTCTCTTGGAAGATGACCTCGCCCGGATGGAAGATTTCTTCAGCGCCGCTTGGAGGATCACTTCATCGGATGGAAGATTTCTTCAGCGCCCCTTGGAGGATAACTTCTGCCGGTCCGGATGTCCTCTTCAGTTCCATCGGTGGCTCGGCTGAGTGAAGACAACTAAAGGTAGGATGATCTTCAGGGGATTAGTGTTAGGTTATTTTAAGGGGGGTTTGGGTTAGATTAGGGGTATGTGGGTGGTGGGTTTTAATGTTGGGGGGGGTTGTATTTTCTTTTACAGGCAAAAGAGCTGAACTTTGGGGCATGCCCCCACAAAAGGCCCTTTTAAGGGCTGGTAAGGTAAAAGAGCTTTAAACTTTTTTAATGTAGAATAGGGTAGGGCATTTTTTTATTTTGGGGGGTTTGTTATTTTATTAGGGGGCTTAGATTAGGTGTAAGTAGCTTAAAATTGTTGTAATATGTTTTTAAATGTTTGTAACTTATTTTTTTTATTTTTTGTAACTTAGCTTTTTTTATTTTTTGTACTTTAGTTAGTTTATGTAATTGTATTTAATTGTAGTTATTTGTAGGTAGTTTATTTAATTTATTTAATGATAGTGTAGTGTTAGGTTTAATTGTAAATTAGGTAAGAATTTATTTTACAGGTAATTTTGTATTTCTTTTAGCTAGGTAGTTATTAAATAGTTAATAACTATTTAATAACTATTCTAACTAGCTAAAATAAATACAAAGTTACCTGTAAAATAAATATAAATCCTAAGATAGCTACAATGTAATTATTAATTATATTGTAGCTATCTTAGGGTTTATTTTACAGGTAAGTATTTAGTTTTAAATAGGAATAATTTATTAAAGTATAGTGTAGTGTTAGGTGTAATTATAACTTAGGTTAGGATTTATTTTACAGGTAAATTTCTCTTTATTTTAGCTAGGTAAGCTATTAAATAGGTAATAACTATTTAATAGCTATTGTACCTAGTTAAAATAAATTGAAAGGTACCTGTAAAATAAAAATAAATCCTAAGATAGCTACAATATAATTATTATTTATATTGTAGCTATATTAGGGTTTATTTTAAAGGTAAATATTTAGTTTTAAATAGGATTAACTTAGTTAATAATAGAAATATTATTTAGATTTATTTAATTAATATTTTAGTTAGGGGGGTGTTAGGGTTAGTGTTAGACTTAGGTTTAGGGGTTAATAATTTTATTACAGTGGCGGCGGTATAGTGGGGGGCAGGATAGGGGTTAATAAATTTATTATAGGTGGCGACGGTGTAGGGGGGGCAGGATAGGGGTTAATAAATTTATTATAGGTTGCGGGGGTCCGGGAGCGGCGGTTTAGGGGTTAAACTATTTATTTAGTTGCGGCGAAGTGTGGGATCGGCAGGATAGGGGTTAATAAATTTATTATAGGTTGCGGGGGTCCGGGAGCGGCGGTTTAGGGGTTAAAGTATTTATTTAGTTGCGGCGAGGTGTGGGATCGGCAGGATAGGGGTTAATACATTTATTATAGAGGGCGGCGGTATAGGGGGGGCAGGATAGGGGTTACTAGGTATAATGTAGTTGGCGGTGGGCTCCGGGAGCGGCGGTTTAGGGGTTAATATGTATAGAGTAGCTTGCGGTGGGCTCCGTGAGCGGCGGTTTAGGGGGTAATACATTTATTTAGTTGCGGCGGTGTAGGGGGGCAGATTAGGGGTGTTTAGACTCGGGGTACATGTTAGGGTGTTAGGTGTAGACAGCTCCCATAGGAATGAATGGGATGTCTGGCAGCAGCGAACTTGTACTTTCGCTATGGTCAGACTCCCATTGATTCCTATGGGATCCGCCGCCTCCAGGGGTGGCGGTTTGAAAACCAGGTACGCTGGGCCGTAAAAGTGCCGAGCGTACCTGCTAGTTTATTGATAACTAGCAAAAGTAGTGAGATTGTGCCGCACTTGTGTGCGGAACATCTGGAGTGACGTAAGAATCGATCTGTGTCGGACTGAGTCCGGCGGATCGAAGTTTACGTCACAAAATTCTACTTTTGCCGGTCTGAAGACTTTGATAACTAAGGCGAATCAGCCTCGCCACAAATACGCTGCGGAATTCCAGCGTATTTGAGGTTGACAGCTTGATAACTACCCCCCAATATATGATCTTTTCACATAAATTAATGTGTATTTGTATTTCTAGAAATCATGATATGCCTATCATGTTTTTTTGTTTTTGAAAATGATTATTAATGCTAGAATTTGTACATATATCTTTGCACATACTTTTATATATATACAGGTATATGTGTTATGTCAGAAATCTTTTTCAAACATATTTACATACGTTACATATATTCCTTTTTTTGTTCTAAACAATGTTGTCTTTCTTATCTCTGTGTTTATTTATACCACTATATATATATATATATATATATTACAAATGTATTATTATTCTGAGCAGGAATGATTGCGAATATAACATGTAATCAGGGTATCATATGTATTTTTTTGCAATTAATTGATAATTTAAGAACTGGTCCAGTTTTCTCTTTGCACCTGTGTAACCCCTCCTAATTGTAGTCTAGTTTTAAACACCACCTCTATACAGGTGTTAAAAAAATGGGCTGGCATATAAAATTACATTTCTTAATGAAAATTTAATTCAAGAGAAGGAAGAAAAACACTGAAAATAGCATGACAGTAAAGAGGTGATTTTAATTTCTGCTGTATCTGATTCATGACAGTTTAAAGGGACAGTCAACCCAAAAATGACTGTAACTTATTTAGATTAGTTAATTAAAGATCTTTACAGTAAACTGTAGCACAATTTTTATCTAAATAAACTTTGGCAGAAAATAAACTTACTGATCTCATCTAGCCGTTTTGAAATGGCCGCCTGACCCCTCCTTCTCTGACGTCTCCCTAAAGCTCCCACTACAGGATCATTTCCTTTTGTCTCGTCCCTGCGCGCTCATGTGTCTCCCTTCATTCAGTGAGACACTCATATTGCAATTTCAGCTCTGTCTCTACACCTGTCAAAGAAGCAGCTGTGCTTTCTTTTTCTGGGTGTCAGGTTCTTCATTGCTAGTTAATCCACTGACTGTGCCTGACACAGCTCACAACAGCCTACTACCTAAAGAACAGCTTTCATTGATGTGGCAGCAAAACTATGCTTTAGTGCTAGTGCGAGTGTGATCGCACAGTACTGGGACACCGGGCGCAAACTTATTTCACTAATGTCTTATGTACCTTTAAAATGCTTTTTGTCCCTGGTGCTAAAAAAAGATGAGATCATCTAAACATGCATTACCTCTGAATATGCATTGTCATATTGCAGGTCTTAGAACATTTATCTAATGCGAGTGTGATCGCACAGTACTGGGACACCGGGCACAAACTTATTTCTGCCTAAGTGCCTATTATGTTGGCGATCAGCTTTTCTAAGGCGCCCGGTGTCCCAGTACTGTGCGATCACACTCGCATTAGATAAATGTGCACAGGCATAACAACACTTTGGTTCAGATTCACATGTACATAAACCCCTCTGTATTTACAAAATTCCTGCTTTGTCCCAAGTGCGCTTCCCCTTCACTTTATCCGGAGAATCAAGCAACAATTCTGCCACACCACTTACACGCTGTTCGTCGCTGCTGGCTGCAGCAGAGAAGCAGCACTGGTATACTTCATTCCCAAAGCCTTCCTGTGGTCGATGCGCGGCAACTTCCTGCCCACTGGCTGATTAGTGCCAGTGATGGCTAAACAGCCTCCAGCAGCACTGAGTGGGGCTCTCCCTTGGTTTTGGGCATGTGTGATCACACTCGCATTAGATAAATGTTCTAAGACCTGCAATATGACAATTACTTCTATATTAATTAGCACTGTGCACCCCAAGTAGCTGCTGATATTCAAGTTGCGAGCCTCCATCAACAGCGTGCACCCACAACCTGCAAGCAATGCTCTTCAAGTGCTTCTAAGGAGTAGGATGCCCAAAACCAAGGGAGAGCCCCACTCAGTGCTGCTGGAGGCTGTTTAGCCATCACTGGCTCTAATCAGCCAGTGGGCAGGAAGTTGCCGCGCATCGACCACAGGAAGGCTTTGGGAATGAAGTATACCAGTGCTGCTTCTCTGCTGCAGCCAGCAGCGACGAACAGCGTGTAAGTGGTGTGGCAGAATTGTTGCTTGATTCTCCGGATAAAGTGAAGGGGAAGCGCACTTGGGACAAAGCAGGAATTTTGTAAATACAGAGGGGTTTATGTACATGTGAATCTGAACCAAAGTGTTGTTATGCCTGTGCACATTTATCTAATGCGAGTGTGATCGCACAGTACTGGGACACCGGGCGCCTTAGAAAAGCTGATCGCCAACATAATAGGCACTTAGGCAGAAATAAGTTTGTGCCCGTTGTCCCAGTACTGTGCGATCACACTCGCATTAGATAAATGTTCTAAGACCTGCAATATGACAATGCATATTCAGAGGTAATGCATGTTTAGATGATCTCATCTTTTTTTAGCACCAGGGACAAAAAGCATTTTAAAGGTACATAAGACATTAGTGAAATAAGTTTGCGCCCGGTGTCCCAGTACTGTGCGATCACACTCGCACTAGCACTAAAGCATAGTTTTGCTGCCACATCAATGAAAGCTGTTCTTTAGGTAGTAGGCTGTTGTGAGCTGTGTCAGGCACAGTCAGTGGATTAACTAGCAATGAAGAACCTGACACCCAGAAAAAGAAAGCACAGCTGCTTCTTTGACAGGTGTAGAGACAGAGCTGAAATTGCAATATGAGTGTCTCACTGAATGAAGGGAGACACATGAGCGCGCAGGGACGAGACAAAAGGAAATGATCCTGTAGTGGGAGCTTTAGGGAGACGTCAGAGAAGGAGGGGTCAGGCGGCCATTTCAAAACGGCTAGATGAGATCAGTAAGTTTATTTTCTGCCAAAGTTTATTTAGATAAAAATTGTGCTACAGTTTACTGTAAAGATCTTTAATTAACTAATCTAAATAAGTTACAGTCATTTTTGGGTTGACTGTCCCTTTAATGCTAGGTAGACTTTCCCTTTGAGGTATCAGTTTAATAATATATTGAATCAAACATCATTCGAATTTTAAAATCATTGTCTAAAATATTACACTGTGTGTCCTAATGTAATCATCAATGTTTAACTTTAATACTAATTTCACATATACATACTTTCAAAGTATAATACACAATGTAACAAATGGCACTTGCAAGTTCTGATGAGTGATCAATAGTGATGTCGCAAACTTAAAATTTTCCGTTCGCGAATGGCGAACGTGAACTTCCGCAAATGTCCGTGAACGGGCAAACCGGGCGAACCGCCATTGACTTCAATAGGCAGGCGAATTTTAAAACCCACAGGGACTCTTTCTGGCCACAATAGTGATGGAAAAGTTGTTTCAAGGGTACTAACACCTGGACTGTGGCATGCCGGAGGGGGATCCATGGCAAAACTCCCACGGAAAATTACATAGTTGATACAGAGTCTGGTTTTAATCCATAAAGGGCAGAAATCACCTAACATTCCTAAATTGTTTGGAATAACGTGCTTTAAAACATCAGGTATGATGTTGTATCGATCAGGACATGTAGTGTAAGGGTTACGCCCGCTTCACAGTGACAGACCAAACTCCCCATTTAACGCACCGCAAAAACCGCAAACAGTCCATTTGCACAACCGCAAACTCCCCATTTGCACAAGGTTGGATACCAAGCTAGCCATGTCCCGTTCCTTGTCCTCACTGATGTCATTGAAGGTCTCTTCCTCCCCCCAGCCACGTACAACACCAAGGGTCCCCGAAAGGTGACAACCAGCCCCCTGGGACGCCTGCTGTGTTTGGTCTTCCACCTCCTCAAAGCCACCTTCCTCCTCTGACTCCTCTTCTTCAGACTCCTCTATCTGCGTTGCCTCTCTCTGCGTTATTATAAGGTGTGTTAAGTAGTACTATTCCTATCAGTTTAATCCCTGTTACGTCCCCTATCAGGGGACGTGTATATGGCATGGATTTTAGGAACCGGGAGATGGAAAAAGATGCTTGGTCGGTCCTCCTACTTCAAATTTGGGGCACTGCGTGTGCAATCGTGTCCGGACTTTTAGCCGACGGACATTTGGCAGACGGACATTTGGCCGACGGACATTTGGCCGAAACACAAGTGGCTGTCAGATAACAGTCCGGCCATGAGATAGATAGATTTGATACATAGATAGATACATAGATTAGATAGATAGATCAATAGATGCAATAGATACATTTGATAGATACAATAGATAGCTAGATAGATATATTAGATAGATAAATAGATAGATTTGATAGATAGATAGATAGATAATTTCCCAGACAGAGAATTACAAGACGTGCGGTCTGCGACCCATGGTAAGGTTCCCAGAGGCAGTTGCGGCGCCCAAGGCTCTGATTAGAACAGAGCACTTTGGAACGTATCTGCCCTCGGCCGAAATCGGAACATTCTTTAGCTTTCTGTCTGTCGGCCAAATGTCCGTCTGCCAAATGTCCTTCTGCATTTTGTCAGAGCACCGCGTGCAATCTACTGTGCCACCAGATATGAGTGGTGTGTTAAGTAGTACTATTCATATCAGTTTAATCCCTGTTATGTCCCCTATCAGGGGACGTGTATATGGCATGGATTTTAGGAACCGGGAGATGGAAAAAGATGCTTGGTCGGTCCTCCTACTTCAAATTTGGGGCACTGCGCGTGCAATCTACTGTGCCACCAGATATGAGTGGTGTGTTAAGTAGTACTATTCTTATAAGTTTAATCCCTGTTACGTCCCCTATCAGGGGACATGTATATGGCATGGATTTTAGGAACCGGGAGATGGAAAAAGATGCTTAGTCGGTCCTCCTACTTCAAATTTGGGGCACTATGCGTGCAATCGTGGCCGGACTTTTAGCCGACGGACATTTGGCAGACGGACATTTGGCCGACGGACATTTGGCCGAAACACAAGTGGCTGTCAGATAACAGTCCGGCCACGAGATAGATAGATTTGATACATAGATAGAATCATAGATTAGATAGATCAATAGATGCAATAGATACATTTGATAGATACGATAGATAGATAGATAGATAGATAGATAGATTTGATAGATAAATAGATCGATTTGATAGATAGATAATTTCCCAGACAGAGAATTACAAGACTTGCCGGCTGGGACCCATGGTAAGGTTCCCAGAGGCAGTTGCGGTGCCCGAGGCTCTGATTAGAACAGAGCACTCTGGAACGTAGCTGCCCTCGGCCGAAATCGGAACATTCTTTAGCTTTCTGTCTGTCGGCCAAATGTCTGTCTGCCAAATGTCCGTCTGCCAAATGTCCTTCTGCATTTTGTCAGAGCACCGCGTGCAATCTACTGTGCCACCAGATATGAGTGGTGTGTTAAGTAGTACTATTCTTATCAGTTTAATCCCTGTTACGTCCCCTATCAGGGGACGTGTATATGGCATGGATTTTAGGAACCGGGAGATGGAAAAAGATGCTTGGTCGGTCCTCCTACTTCAAATTTGGGGAACTACCCGTGCAATCTACTGTGCCACCAGATATGAGTGGTGTGTTAAGTAGTACTATTCTTATCAGTTTAATCCCTGTTACGTCCCCTATCAGGGGACGTGTATATGGCATGGATTTTAGGAACCGGGAGATGGAAAAAAATGCTTGGTCGGTCCTCCTACTTCAAATTTGGGGAACTATGCGTGCAATCTACTGTGCCACCAGATATGAGTGGTGTGTTAAGTAGTACTATTCTTATCAGTTTAATCCCTGTTACATCCTCTATCAGGGGACGTGTATATGGCATGGATTTTAGGAACCGGGAGATGGAAAAAGATGCTTGGTCGGTCCTCCTACTTCAAATTTGGTGAACTACGCGTGCAATCTACTGTGCCACCAGATATGAGTGGTGTGTTAAGTAGTACTATTCTTATTAGTTTAATCCCTGTTACGTCCCCTATCAGGGGACGTGTATATGGCATGGATTTTAGGAACCGGGAGATGGAAAAAGATGCTTGGTCGGTCCTCCTACTTCAAATTTGGGGAACTACGCGTGCAATCTACTGTGCCACCAGATATGAGTGGTGTGTTAAGTAGTACTATTCTTATCATTTTAATCCCTGTTACGTCCCCTATCAGGGGACGTGTATATGGCATGGATTTTAGGAACCGGGAGATGGAAAAAGATGCTTGGTCGGTCCTCCAACTTCAAATTTGGGGAACTACGCGTGCAATCTACTGTGCCACCAGATATGAGTGGTGTGTTAAGTAGTACTATTCTTATCATTTTAATCCCTGTTACGTCCCCTATCAGGGGACGTGTATATGGCATGGATTTTAGGAACCGGGAGATGGAAAAAGATGCTTGGTCGGTCCTCCAACTTCAAATTTGGGGAACTACGTGTGCAATCTACTGTGCCACCAGATATGAGTGGTGTGCTAAGTAGTACTATTCTTATCAGTTTAATCCCTGTTACATCCCCTATCAGGGGACGTGTATATGGCATGGATTTTAGGAACCGGGAGATGGAAAAAGATGCTTGGTCGGTCCTCCTATTTCAAATTTGGGGAACTACGTGTGCAATCTACTGTGCCACCAGATATGAATGGTGTGTTAAGTAGTACTATTCTTATCAGTTTAATCCCTGTTACATCCCCTATCAGGGGACGTGTATATGGCATGGATTTTAGAAACCGGGAGATGGAAAAAGATGCTTGGTCGGTCCTCCTACTTCAAATTTGGGGAACTACGCATGCAATCTACTGTGCCACCAGATATGAGTGGTGTGTTAAGTAGTACTATTCTTATCAGTTTAATCCCTGTTACGTCCCCTATCAGGGGACGTGTATATGGCATGGATTTTAGGAACCGGGAGATGGAAAAAGATGCTTGGTCGGTCTTCCTTCTTCAAATTTGGGGAACTACGCATGCAATCTACTGTGCCACCAGATATGAGTGGTGTGTTAAGTAGTACTATTCTTATCAGTTTAATCCCTGTTACGTCCCCTATCAGGAGACATGTATATTGCATGGATTTTAGGAACCGGGAGATGGAAAAAGATGCTTGGTCGGTCCTCCTACTTCAAATTTGGGGCACTGCGCGTGCAGTAGGAGGATCTACTGTGCCACCATATATGAGTGGTGTGTTAAGTAGTACTATTCTTATCAGTTTAATCCCTGTTACATCCCCTATCAGGGGACGTGTATATGGCATGGATTTTAGGAACCAGGAGATGGAAAAAGATGCTTGGTCGGTCCTCCTACTTCAAATTTGGGGCACTGCGCGTGCAATCTAATGTGCCACCAGATAGGAGTGGTGTTTGTTAAGTAGTACTATTCCTATCAGTTTAATCCCTGTTACGTGCCTTTTTTTTTGGTTTGGTTTTTGAAGCCACAGGGCAGCACCAGAGGCCAGAAAAATTTGGCATGTACACATGCCTGAAATATTACGTATTGTTGCAGCCGCTGCTGTAGCAGCGGCCAGAAAAATTGATGTTTGTTTCCCAGGCAGAAAGTGCCCTAAAACATTGCGGCTTGAACCCTAGTTGGTGGCGGATAAGTCACGCAAGTCATCCGGCATTCGAAGATAAAATACAGCAGCGTGTGGACCATTTTTAGCCAAAGGCAGCTCATCTCATCAGGCCTTTTTTACTCGAATGTATCGCCCAATGTCAGTCCCTTCGGGATCTATCCCTCATTCATCTTAATAAAGGTGAGGTAATCTAGACTTTTTTTGACCTAGGCGACTTCTCTTCTCAGTGACAATACCTCCTGCTGCACTGAAGGTCCTTTCTGACAGGACACTTGAAGCGGGGCAGGCCAGAAGATCTATCGCAAATTGGGATAGCTCAGGCCACAGGTCAAGCCTGCACACCCAGTAGTCAAGGGGTTCATCGCTCCTCAGAGTGTCGAGATCTGCAGTTAAGGCGAGGTAGTCTGCTACCTGTCAGTCGAGTCGTTCTCTGAGGGTGGACCCTGAAGGGCTGGGGCGATGCATAGGACTTAAAAAGCTCTGCATCTCCTCCATCAACAATTCGGTAACATTTCAGGCACTTTATGCTTATACCGGGGGTCTAGTAGTGTGGACACCCAGTACAGGTTGTTTTCCTTCAGCTTTTTTATATGAGGGTCCCTCAACAGGTACGACAGCATGAAAGACCCCATTTGCACAAGGTTGGATGCCGAGCTACTCATGTCCCGTTCCTCATTCTCAGTGATCTCACTGAAGGTATATTCTTCCCCCCAGCCACGTACAACACTAAGGGTACCAGATAGGTGACAACGAGCAACCTGGGATGCCTGTTGTGGTTGGTCTTCCTCCTCCTCCTCAAAGCCACATTCCTCCTCTGACTCCTCTTCCTCACAATCCTCTTCCAGCATTGCCGCTGGTCCAGCAAGCGATGCTGATAAGGCTGTTTCTGGTGGTGATGGTGACCACAACTCTTCCTCTTCCTCTTCATGCTCATCTACGGCCTGATCCAGCACTCTTCGCAGGGCACGCTCCAGGAAGAAAACAAATGGTATGATGTCGCTGATGATGCCTTCGGTGCGACTGACTAGGTTTGTCACCTCCTGAAAAGGACGCATGAGCCTACAGGCATTGTGCATGAGCGTCCAATAACGTGGCAAAAAAATTCCCAGCTCCGCAGAGGCTGTCCTAGCACCCCGGTCATACAAATACTTGTTAACGGCTTTTTCTTGTTGGAGCAGGCAGTCGAACATTAGGAGTGTTGAATTCCAACATGTCGGGCTGTCATGTTGTTTCGCCGCTGGATATCTGAAAAGTGCACCATGGCCGTGTAGGAATGCCTCAAATGGCCACACACCTTCCTGGCCTGCTTCATGACGTCCTGTAAGCCTGGGTACTTATGCACAAAGCGTTGTATGATCAGATTACACACATGTGCCATGCACGGCACATGTGTCAACTTGCCCAATTTCAATGCCGCCACCAAATTACTTCCGTTGTCAGAAACCACTTTGCCGATCTCCAGTTGGTGTGGAGTCAGCCACTGATCCACCTGTGCATTCAGGGCAGACAGGAGTGCTGGTCCGGTGTGAATCTCTGCTGTCAGGCAAGTCAACCCCAAGACGGCGTGACACTGCCGTATCCGGGATGTGGAATAGTACCTGGGGAGCTGGGGGGTGCCGTTGATGTGGAGCAAGACAAAGCAGCAGAAGAGGACTCAGCCGAGGAGGTTATGGAAGAGGATGGAGTAGGAGGAGTAGAGGAGGTGGCAGCAAGCCTGCCTGCAAGTCATGGCGGTGTCACCAACTCCTCTGCAGAGCCACGCATTCCATTTCTTGGCAGCCATCAGCAGGTTTACCCAATGCGCAGTGTAGGTGATATACCTGCCCTGACCATGCTTTGCAGACCAGCTATCAGTGGTCAGATGGACCCTTGCCCCAACACTGTGTGCCAGACATGCCATTACTTCCTTTCGCACAATTGAGTACAGGATGGGGATTGCCTTTTGTGCAAAGAAATTTCGGCCGGGTACCTTCCACTGTGGTGTCCCAATAGCTACAAATTTTTTGAAAGCCTCAGACTCCACCAGCTTGTATGGTAAAAGCTGGCGGGCTAAGAGTTCAGACAAGCCAGCTGCCAGACGCCGGGCAATGGGGTGACTTTGTGACATTGGCTTCTTACGCTCAAACATGTCCTTGACAGACACCTGACTGTGGGCAGATGAGCAGGAACTGCTCCGGAAGAGAGACGGAGTGGTGGATGGTTGAGAGGGGGCAAGGAGGACAGCAGTGGTTGACGTGGCTGAAGATGCTGGACCAGGAGGAGGATGGCAGCTTTGCGTTTGTGTGCTGCTTGTACTCATGTGTTGATCCCATAGGCATTTGTGATGTGCGATCATGTGCCTTCGCAAAGCAGTTGTACCTAGGTGGGTATTGGACTTCCCACGACTCAGTTTCTTTTGGCACAGGTTGCAAATGGCATCGCTGTTGTCAGAGGCAGACACACAAAAAAAATGCCACACTTCTGAGCTCTGCGATGACGGCATTCTGGTGGTGGCAGCAGCATGCGTTGATTGGCGTGCTGTCTGGCTGACCCCGGGTGCCGATGCATGCTGTCTGACTGTGCCACTAGCTCCTTGCGACAACCTCCCCCTGCTTCCAACTCATCTCCTCCTCCTCCTCCTCCTCTCTGTCTCCCCATCTGAACTTTCCCCCTGTTCTTCTTCTCTTCTAGCGGGCACCCACGTGACATCCACGGACGCATCGTCATCATCAACCGCTTCACTTGTATCTGACAAATCAACAAAGGAAGCAGCAGCGGGTACAACATCATCATCATCACACCGTACGCCCATGTCTGTAATGCTGCCTGACTGAGATATATCACTGTTATCTACATCCTCTGTCAATGATGGTTGCGTATCACTCATTTCTTCCAACTGATGTGTAAATAACTCCTCTGACTGATGTTTCACAGTCCAAAAAGTTTTTAGTTTTTTAAATGTACACTTACACTACTATTAAACAAGATATGAGTGGTGCCACTGGGCAAGTGGGCACAGTATACGCTGTGAGCCTGACACAAAAAAAGCAGTCTTATGTTTCACAGTCCAAAAAGTTTTTTTTTTTTTAAATGTACACTTACACTACTATTAAACAAGATATGAGTGGTGCCACTGGGCAAGTGGGCACAGTATACGCTGTGAGCCTGACACAAAAAGCAGACTGATGTTTCACAGTCCAAAAAGTTTTTTTTGTTTTAAATGTACACTTACACTACTATTAAACAAGATATGAGTGGTGCCACTGGGCAAGTTGGCACAGTATACGCTGTGAGCCTGACACAAAAAAGCAGACTGATGTTTCACAGTCCAAAAAGTTTTTTTTTTTTAAATGTACACTTACACTACTATTAAACAAGATATAAGTGGTGGCACTGGGTAAGTGGGCACAGTATACGCTGTGAGCCTGGCACACACGCTGGCAGGCAGGCAACTGCAATTAGATTACACAAGCAGACTGATGTTTCAGTCAAAAAAGTTTTTTTTTTTTTAAATTTACACAACTGTTACACCAGATATCAGTGGTGGCACTGGGCAAGTGGGCACAGTATACGCTGTGAGCCTGGCACACATGCTGGCAGGCAGGCAACTGCAATTAGATTACACTAGCAGACTGATGTTTCACAGTCAAAAAAGTTTTTTTTTTTTAAATTTACACTACTGTTACACCAGATATGAGTGGTGGCACTGGGCAAGTGAGCCTGGCACACACGCTGGCAGGCAGGCAACTGCAATTAGATTACACTAGCAGACTGATGTTTCACAGTCAAAAAAGTTTTTTTTTTAAAATTTACACTACTGTTACACCAGATATGAGTGGTGGCACTGGGCAAGTGAGCCTGGCACACACGCTGGCAGGCAACTGCAATTAGATTACACAAGCAGACTGATGTTTCACAGTCAAAAAAGGTTTTTTTTTAAATTTACACTGCTGTTACACCAGATATGAGTGGTGGCACTGGGCAAGTGAGCACAGTATACCCTGTGAGCCTGGCACACACGCTAGCAGGCAACTGCAATTAGATTACACAAGCAGACTGATGTTTCACAGTCAAAAAAGCTTTTTTTTTAAATTTACACTACTGTTACACCAGATATGAGTGGTGGCACTGGGCAAGTGGGAACAGTATACGCTGTGAGCCTGGCACACATGCTGGCAGGCAGGCAACTGCAATTAGATTACACTAGCAGACTGATGTTTCACAGTCAAAAAAGTTTTTTTTTTTAAATTTACACTACTGTTACACCAGATATGAGTGGTGTGTTAAGTAGTACTATTCTTATCAGTTTAATCCCTGTTACGTCCCCTATCAGGGGACGTGTATATGGCATGGATTTTAGGAACCGGGAGATGGAAAAAGATGCTTGGTCGGTCCTCCTACTTCAAATTTGGGGAACTACCCGTGCAATCTACTGTGCCACCAGATATGAGTGGTGTGTTAAGTAGTACTATTCTTATCAGTTTAATCCCTGTTACGTCCCCTATCAGGAGACGTGTATATGGCATGGATTTTAGGAACCGGGAGATGGAAAAAGATGCTTGGTCGGTCCTCCTACTTCAAATTTGGGGAACTATGCGTGCAATCTACTGTGCCACCAGATATGAGTGGTGTGTTAAGTAGTACTATTCTTATCAGTTTAATCCCTGTTACATCCTCTATCAGGGGACGTGTATATGGCATGGATTTTAGGAACCGGGAGATGGAAAAAGATGCTTGGTCGGTCCTCCTACTTCAAATTTGGTGAACTACGCGTGCAATCTTTTTTTTAAAAGTGTTTATTTATTATTAACGTACACACAGTCATCTTATTACAAACTCTGTGGCAGGGATACAAACAATGTTCTTTACAGAGATGAGACAAGTATTATCAAATCTTAAAGCATTTAAGCTAACAACAATCATTTTTAAACGAGAAAAAAGACAAAACTTAAATGTAGCAGATACAATGGTGTCCCTAGAGTCTCTGTATTAGTAATGTGTGGCAGAAAAATATAGGCTATGTATCACGTAATTTTTGAATTTTCCTGTAGAATGTATGAGGCTAATCTCTGTAAGGATGTAAATACATGTATACCTGTCCTAGAACAGGTTAAACATACTTTTTAATGGTGTCAATACGAGGGGGGAACGGGAGTAAAGAAGGGTAGAGGGAGAGGACGAGAAAAAAAAAAAAAAAAAAAGGAAGAAACCGAGGAAAAGAATCTACAGTGCCCCCCAACCCTCTCTGCTCTCTCTCTAATCGGCCCAACATGCTGGGTATCTGCCCGCGTTAATCAATTCAAGAATGTAAGCCGATTGGCTAAGAGGCTTAATTAATTGCTGCTGTGCCAGTGAAGGAAGTGACAATATTACTACATCCCATTTATCTAGGAATCTCTTTATGTGGGTCTCATTGTACTTAGATATTGCATATTGTTCCACCATACATTGTTTCAATACTTCTTTTTTAAATTTTATGAACGGAGGTAGGTGGGAGAGTTTCCAAGATGTCAGGATCACATTCCTAGCTAATAAAATTACGGTATTAATTAACTTATAATTCTTTTGCTGTTGTGAAAATTTAACTAAGAAAATGACCATTTGGGCCTCTAATCTTATTTCTGTATCTAAGATTTTATTCAACCAAAACTTAATTTTCAGCCAGAACTGTTGGACTTTAGGGCACAACCAGATGCAATGTAAAAGGTTTGCTTGTTGGGCCTGACATTTCCAGCATCCGATAATTTTTCTATACCATTTAGATAATTTGTCAGGGGTGATGTATGTCGCATAAATCATTTTTAAATGCCGTTCTCGCCATGCTAGGGCGTTTCCTGTTTTATTCAACAGGTTCAGGCTTACTTGAATTTGTTGAGGCCTGAGCTCTGGAAAACTATTACTCCAAATAGCTACTATTTTCTCCAGTTGGGCCTCATGTTTGGAAATCGTCATCAAACGATAAAATGGAGAGATTGACGAAGCCCCACTGTTATATTGATTCATTAGGCTCCTTAACGGAGCATATGTCCAATTAGAGCCGAATTTAAGTTTGAGATCTGTAATGTAATGCTTTATTTGCAAATACGCAAAGTGATCAGTTTGGGGAAGCTCAAATTCTGCTCTGATGTCAAGGAATGATCTAATTATTGTATTAGAAGTAACTAGTTGTTTTATGGAGGTCAGCCCTTTCAGTTTCCATCTCTCAAAGACCTTATACGTGAAACCTGGAACAAATCCTGGGCATCCCTGAATTGGGAGATATTCCGAGACAAATGGAGATGTGCCAATTTCTACACAGAATTTCTGCCATGCCAGGATCACATTTTTAAAAGTCGGCATTTTAGCAATTACCGGTGGCAGTTGTGAAATTGGGCAATGTAAAAGAGCTTTTAAGTTGAATGGGTGAACAAGGTTTGTCTCCCTGGCAAAGACAGTGAAAAATTCTTTCTCTGAGATCCAGTCAGCCGCCAGTTTTGCTATTGAAGCAATATTGTAGTGAGTAATATTCGGGAAAGCGAGGCCCGCCGACTCTTTAGAGAGTGTTAATGCATTTAATGCAATTCAGGGTCTCTTTCCTTTCCAGAGAAATTCACTAGATATTCGGTTAAATAATTTTATATCTGCCTTATGTAAAAGGAAAGGTATGTTTTGGAGAAGAAATATTAACTTTGGTAAAAGTATGATTTTAATAAGCATAATACGTGCTGAAAGAGAGATAGGAAGAAAGGCCCAGTCATTCAATTTCTGCTTACAATAATTGAAGAATTTAATATAATTCAACTCATACCATTCTTGTGGGGATTTTGACATTGTTATTCCTAAATACTTTATTTGAGTGACCTCTCTAAATGGATGATCTAATACATGGAAGGCAGTTCTATGTATCCACAGTAGTTCGGATTTTTGAACATTGATTTTGTAACCAGAAAATGACGCAAATATTTGCACTGACTCTAGTAGCTTAGGTAGGCTTTCTTTTAGACCAGATAAGAAAAGGAGTAAATCGTCAGCATACAGAGCTAAAACATATTTTTGTTTACCAATCTGGATACCTTCTAACTGCTGCCTAAGGAGAATCGCCAGTGGTTCTAATGATATGTTGAAGAGGATAGGCGATAGGGGGCATCCCTGCCTAGTGCCTCTCTGTAAAATAAAACGATCCGTGATAGAACCATTGATAAAGATTGCTGAAGAGGGATTGTTATAGATAGCTTTGATCAAATTTGTAAAATTCCCGGCAAAGCCAAACTTTTCCAAGGCCGAAAAGAGATGGTCCCAGCAGATAAAGTCGAAAGCCTTTTCGGCATCGACTGTTAAGATGGCAGCATCTTCTTTTTTTAACACTTTCTTATTACTCCGCAGGTAGTCCAGTACAAGCATAACCTTACGGATATTTTTTGTCGGGCTTCTCCCCATCATGAAACCAGCCTGATTATCATGTATAATATTATTTAGGTGAGGAGCCAATCTTTTTGCAATTATGGACGTAAGTAATTTATAATCAAAATTTAACAGGGAAATAGGTCGATATGAAGAGGGGATTTCAGGATCTTTTTCTTTTTTGAGAACTAAAGCTATGTTTGACGCCGCAAAATACTGGGAGCATGGCATGTCTGCGGAATAATAAGAATTAAATAACTTATGTAGGATAGGGACTATTTGGTCTGCAAGGATCTTGTAGAATTCGGCTGGTAGCGAGTCGGGGCCGGGGGCTTTGTTAAATTTGGCAGTTTTAATACCAGTTAGAATTTCTTGTATAGAGATCGGAGCATTGAGTTGATTAATTATCTCTTGTGGCATTTTGGGGATCTTTACATTATCCCAAAACCTCTCTTTTAATTCTAGATTGGGAAGTTCAGCTTTGTAGAGATTTTTAAAAAAATCTGTAAACGTATGTTGAATGTCGTGATTGGAGGTAAATCTATTTTTCCCAGATCTAATTGCGGCAATATAATTGGAAGATCTCTTTTTAGTGATTTTAACAAGATATTTTGCTGCTTTACCTGAATAGCCACCATAAAGTGATTTCTTTCTTATATCTTCAGATATCATTTGTTGTTTAAGGAAGATATCCCTTTGTGTTTTTAAATTTGTATATCTTTCTCCAAGATTTTTGGAGGGTACAGCTATGAACGCATTATATGCGTTCCTCACACTATTAGAGAGTTGAATTTCTTTCTGTAAAGATTTTTTTTTAAGAGCACACATATAAGCCTTAATACCCCCACGTAACACAGCCTTTCCGGTCTCCCAGAGTATTTCTGACTTGTCCTTATAAGCATGGTTATAACTCTCAAATTCTCTCCATTTGTTAGCTAACCAGTTTTGAAAATGTAGGTTACTATGTAGATAGTTGGGGAAAAAGAAATTATTATTCGGTCTAGGAGTAAGAGATTTAGAGTTAAATTCTAAAGCTATAATCGCGTGGTCAGAAAGAACTATATCTTTAATGTCGGCCTTTACCTCCTTGCCACTTAAGTTTTCAGAAATTAGAAACATGTCTATGCGCGACAAAGCTTGATGTCCTTTAGATAGGCATGTAAATGCTTTGACGTCTGGGTTCAGACTTCTCCAGATGTCATATGCACCTACTTTATGGCAGAATTTTTGTAATGTTCGTGTTTTCTTAACTCGCTTAGTACTTTTAGTTCTACTTAATCTGTCTAAATTAGGGTATGCTGTTAAGTTAAAATCCCCTCCAATCACAACATTACGTCCTCTGTGTACTACTAATTCTAGTGCTAGTTCCTCCCAAAACCTAGCGTCAGGTTGGTTAGGGCCATAAATATTACAGAGAATAAAAGAGATCTTCTCTATTTCAATGTCAAGGATTTGATAACGGGCCTCTGGATCAATTTGGCTCTTATTTATTTTATATTTTAAATTTTTATTGATCAATATTGCCACTCCTTTCTTCCTGACCTGTGACGGGGCAGCTACCACCTCCCCCACCCATCTGGATTTGAGTTTATCAATTTCATGCCCTTTTAGGTGAATTTCTTGAAGCATAACAATATCGGGCTTATGGGATCCCAGTAATTTTAATACGGCTTTCCGTTTGATAGGGGAAGTAATTCCACCTACGTTCCAGGAAAGAATTTTAATCGACCCTATGCCCGATCCAAATTTACTAAGGTGCTAAAAAACATTTTAACCAAGAGACCGCAAGCCTGTAGAATATATTAGAACGAGAGAGCAGAGGGGTGAAGAGGATGTAGAGGCAGAAAAAAAAAAAAAAGAAATGGAGCCCCCCCCGTTTACATACCGATAATAAAAATACATCTTTACACACATACTCTTGAAAAGACCTTCTTTTCAACAATAATTTTACAGTGAAAAAATTACTCATGATCAAAACATAAAATGACTTCAAGCAGTCAGACCAATCCTTAACATTCAAGGGATACCATTATCTAAACAGAACTTCTGAGCTTCTGCAGAATTATTTAATATACTTGTTTGTCCCTCAATAATCATGATTAATCTTGCCGGGTAGACAAGCCTAACATTATAGTTTGCTTTCATAAGTCGAGAACAGAAGGGAGACATTTCTTTCCTCCTATTCGTAGTTTCGGAGGAAAAATCTTGGAAGATTAATACTTTTTGTTGATCTAATATTAATGGGTTAGCTTTTCTGTAGTATTTAAGAATATTAATCTTGTCCTGGAAGTTTAGCATTTTAACCAGTATGGGTCTGGGTCTAATAATACCCTCAGAATTTTGGCGTACTGGACCCACTCTGTGAGCTCTTTCGATAATCATAGGCATCGGGGAGGCTGGCATTTTTAATAATTGGGGAAGTTTAACTGAAACGAAGGCAGCTAAATCTTGGTATTCTGTGGATTCGGGAAGACCAATAATTCTTAAATTATTCCGACGCGAGCGGTCCTCTAGGTCCTCTAATTTAGCTTGTAACAAAGCTATTTGAGACCCAGATTCTTTGTTGGACTGCTCGCATTTATGTAATCTATCTTCAGAGTCTGAGATTTGGGTCTCAATTTCCTCCAGTCGGGCTGTAAATTGCCTCACTTCCAGGACAATATTATTTATATCTTGTTTAATTTCTTGTTTAACAGCATCCAATTGCGGGGAAATCATCCTTGAAATCTGCTCGACTAATTCAGAAAAATCAGAATTTGGGCCTATACCATTATATTGTTCTTGTGCAACTACTAAGGAGCTCTCGGATAATTTAGCAGACTTCTTGTCTTTATGTTTGGGTGGCATGGCCGGGGATGTTTGTTTATGTTGTATAACAGATCTATCCATGTATGTTGGAATTATTGCTCAAGCTAAGAAAGGAAGAGATATAAAAATAAGAAAAGGGAAAAGAGAGAGAAAAAAAAAATAAAAAAATAAAAAAAATAAAAAAAAAATGAAAATGTGAGGAGTGACTCCGACTGTCACTTACTATCCCTCAATGTGACAGAATACAATGCAGTGAGTGAGGACTTGTTGATGTGCAGCAATTAAAGTGAGAATGTGATGCGTGCAAAAATAAATAAATAATTCAGTGACTAAATAGAAAATAGAAAAAAGAGGGGGGGAGGATTTACTCTGCGGTAAAAAAGTGGAAATGTGATTCCAACTGTCACTTACTTTCCCTAAGCGTGACAGGAGACAGTGCCGTGAGTGAGGACTTGTGTTGAAGTGCAATAGTTAAGGTAAAAGTGTGAAAAGTGGGGGGGAGAAAAAAAAAAAAAAAAAAAAGGGGGGAAGAAAAGAAAGAATATACAGAAAGAAGAAGAGAAAAAAAAGGGGGCGGGTCTTCCTTTAGAGAATCGCCTCCGTGTTCTCTAACCCAAAAGCGTACTATTTAAGTGTTCTTATATTTATAGCTCCTGTGACAATGTTATCAGCACTTACTGCTACTAATCAGCTTGCCTAAATTCACTTTATCTCAAAATTAACTATCTTAACGCAGATTACTATCAGCACAAAGAAAACTATTTAAAATGGATCTGAGGACTCTCTTAAATATCAGGTGGTCTTGCTCGTCCTGTCTCCAGAACACTCTTATAGTCTCCTATAAATAGACCATTTCACCCAAAAAAACAAAATGATGTAGCTTTTTGAAAACTACCAGGCACATTATTCAATGGTCATGCAAAAAAAAAAAAAAAAAAAAAAAAAAAAGGAAATTTTTTTTTTTAGATGTGATCCACTTAATGTCCAAACATAAAGTCATACAGGAATAGATAATTCTGTGGACATCTAGCCTTCCTGTGATAAACTTCCTTTACTTCACTTTGGCCCTATTAGGGCAAATGCAAAACTTAATGTCAGTGTGTGTACCCGCAGTAAGGGACAACACTAGTATCAATGTTATAGTCCTGTTCTGTATCAATGTTGTGAGACACCCGTGCTGAACTTTCCTCTTTAGATTCTATTTAGGATGGAGTTTAGACTGGGGAGTACCATTAAAAGTTGGTGTGGAGCTTAGGCCAGAATGTGTAGTAATAGCCCTTAAGTAGAGATTGATGCCAAGGTTATGTTCCTACCCTGTGTCAGGGTCCTGGGAACTGCTGCTAGGATATCAAATTGTTAGATCTTTTTCCCTTGGAGTATTTTCAGTTGGGGACCTATGTTCATTATCAACAGCGACCAGACTTATTGCAAAACTTCTTGCCCCAGAGTGAGAGCAGGTCCCTTTAGAGGTGGCGTGGTCAGGGCCAGTGTTCCTACCCTGTATCAGGGTCCTGGGAACTGCTGTTCAATTTCTAGCACCAATTTTCTTCACAGCATTTAAATGTAAGATGAAAGTCCTAAGAGAATGGCACCACTGCCGGTCCACTGCTAACTTATTGTGCGATATAAATAATGGTGATGTTTTGGGGGCAGATAGTAAGAGCACTTTTCCCAGCTTTAAGTCTCTCTAATACAGGTCACTACTCACACCGCACTGTCAGGACTTTATGTAATCTGCACACATCGCTATTCTTTTTTACGATGTTAGATAAAAGTCTTAGTGGGATATAGCCAGGAGAGATATAACCCAAATAATGAGCATAAATAAACAGAGGAGCCCATACATTATAAATCTTTTGTACTCACAACCAGTCTTCCAACCGGGTTCCCAATGTAGCGATTCTTAAATCCTCTTGATAAATGCCTGTTTCTGGATAACAGCCCTGAGAGAATTATATACCGATCTCTGCTGCACGCCCCGGCCGTTTTAACAAGCAGTTCCGCTCACTGAGGTCCCCTCACATGTTGCTCTGTATGGGAAAAGAAGGTGAACGCCGCGCCAGGGCGGCGATGCTTCCACAACGAAGCCGATTCTGTCTTGTGACTTCGGTCACGCTAGTAGCCTTAGGCCAAGTCTCCGGCCTGCAGGGAAAAATTGCAGCACAAGGAGGAATAGCGTTGGGGCGATGTAGCAGGCCCTGTGTTTTCGGCGCGCGAAGCAGCAACCAACCACTCCACTCCGCCTCCGAACCGGAAGTCGGCCTCAGGTTCTCAATAGGATTGAGGTCAGGGGAGGATGGAGCTACGCGTGCAATCTACTGTGCCACCAGATATGAGTGGTGTGTTAAGTAGTACTATTCTTATCAGTTTAATCCCTGTTACGTCCCCTATCAGGGGACGTGTATATGGCATGGATTTTAGGAACCGGGAGATGGAAAAAGATGCTTGGTCGGTCCTCCTACTTCAAATTTGGGGAACTACGCGTGCAATCTACTGTGCCACCAGATATGAGTGGTGTGTTAAGTAGTACTATTCTTATCATTTTAATCCCTGTTACGTCCCCTATCAGGGGACGTGTATATGGCATGGATTTTAGGAACCGGGAGATGGAAAAAGATGCTTGGTCGGTCCTCCAACTTCAAATTTGGGGAACTACGCGTGCAATCTACTGTGCCACCAGATATGAGTGGTGTGCTAAGTAGTACTATTCTTATCAGTTTAATCCCTGTTACATCCCCTATCAGGGGACGTGTATATGGCATGGATTTTAGGAACCGGGAGATGGAAAAAGATGCTTGGTCGGTCCTCCTATTTCAAATTTGGGGAACTACGTGTGCAATCTACTGTGCCACCAGATATGAGTGGTGTGTTAAGTAGTACTATTCTTATCAGTTTAATCCCTGTTACATCCCCTATCAGGGGACGTGTATATGGCATGGATTTTAGAAACCGGGAGATGGAAAAAGATGCTTGGTCGGTTCTCCTACTTCAAATTTGGGGAACTACGCATGCAATCTACTGTGCCACCAGATATGAGTGGTGTGTTAAGTAGTACTATTCTTATCAGTTTAATCCCTGTTACATCCCCTATCAGGGGACGTGTATATGGCATGGATTTTAGGAACCGGGAGATGTAAAAAGATGCTTGGTCGGTCCTCCTACTTCAAATTTGGGGCACTGCGCGTGCAGTAGGAGGATCTACTGTGCCACCATATATGAGTGGTGTGTTAAGTAGTACTATTCTTATCAGTTTAATCCCTGTTACATCCCCTATCAGGGGACATGTATATGGCATGGATTTTAGGAACCGGGAGATGGAAAAAGATGCTTGGTCGGTCCTCCTACTTCAAATTTGGGGCACTGCGCGTGCAATCTAATGTGCCACCAGATAGGAGTGGTGTTTGTTAAGTAGTACTATTCCTATCAGTTTAATCCCTGTTACGTGCCTTTTTTTTTGGTTTGGTTTTTGAAGCCACAGTGCAGCACCAGAGGCCAGAAAAATTTGGCATGTACACATGCCTGAAATATTACGTATTGTTGCAGCCGCTGCTGTAGCAGCGGCCAGAAAAATTGATGTTTGTTTCCCAGGCAGAAAGTGCCCTAAAACATTGCGGCTTGAACCCTAGTTGGTGGCTGATAAGTCACGCAAGTCATCCGGCATTCGAAGATAAAATACAGAAGCGTGTGGACCATTTTTAGCCAAAGGCAGCTCATCTCATCAGGCCTTTTTTACTCGAATGTATCGCCCAATGTCAGTCCCTTCGGGATCTATCCCTCATTCATCTTAATAAAGGTGAGGTAATCTAGACTTTTTTTGACCTAGGCGACTTCTCTTCTCAGTGACAATACCTCCTGCTGCACTGAAGGTCCTTTCTGACAGGACACTTGAAGCGGGGCAGGCCAGAAGTTCTATCGCAAATTGGGATAGCTCAGGCCACAGGTCAAGCCTGCACACCCAGTAGTCAAGGGGTTCATCGCTCCTCAGAGTGTCGAGATCTGCAGTTAAGGCGAGGTAGTCTGCTACCTGTCGGTCGAGTCGTTCTCTGAGGGTGGACCCTGAAGGGCTGGGGCGATGCATAGGACTTAAAAAGCTCTGCATGTCCTCCATCAACAATTCGGTAACATTTCAGGCACTTTATGCTTATACCGGGGGTCTAGTAGTGTGGACACCCAGTACAGGTTGTTCTCCTTCAGCTTTTTTATATGAGGGTCCCTCAACAGGCACGACAGCATGAAAGACCCCATTTGCACAAGGTTGGATGCCGAGCTACTCATGTCCCGTTCCTCATCCTCAGTGATCTCACTGAAGGTATATTCTTCCCCCCAGCCACGTACAACACTAAGGGTACCAGATAGGTGACAACGAGCAACCTGGGATGCCTGTTGTGGTTGGTCTTCCTCCTCCTCCTCAAAGCCACATTCCTCCTCTGACTCCTCTTCCTCACAATCCTCTTCCAGCATTGCCGCTGGTCCAGCAAGCAATGCTGATAAGGCTGTTTCTGGTGGTGATGGTGACCACAACTCTTCCTCTTCCTCTTCATGCTCATCTACGGCCTGATCCAGCACTCTTCGCAGGGCACGCTCCAGGAAGAAAACAAATGGTATGATGTCGCTGATGGTGCCTTCGGTGCGACTGACTAGGTTTGTCACCTCCTGAAAAGGACGCATGAGCCTACAGGCATTGCGCATGAGCGTCCAGTAACGTGACCAAAAAATTCCCAGCTCCGCAGAGGCTGTCCTAGCACCCCGGTCATACAAATACTCGTTAACGGCTTTTTCTTGTTGGAGCAGGCGGTCGAACATTAGGAGTGTTGAATTCCAACGTGTCGGGCTGTCATGTTGTTTAGCCGCTGGATATCTGAAAAGTGCACCATGGCCGTGTAGGAATGCCTCAAATGGCCACACACCTTCCTGGCCTGCTTCATGACGTCCTGTAAGCCTGGGTACTTATGCACAAAGCGTTGTATGATCAGATTACACACATGTGCCATGCACGGCACATGTGTCAACTTGCCCAATTTCAATGCCGCCACCAAATTACTTCCGTTGTCAGAAACCACTTTGCCGATCTCCAGTTGGTGTGGAGTCAGCCACTGATCCACCTGTGCATTCAGGGCAGACAGGAGTGCTGGTCCGGTGTGAATCTCTGCTTTCAGGCAAGTCAACCCCAAGACGGCGTGACACTGCCGTATCCGGGATGTGGAATAGTACCTGGGGAGCTGGGGGGTGCCGTTGATGTGGAGCAAGACAAAGCAGCAGAAGAGGACTCAGCCGAGGAAGTTATGGAAGAGGATGGAGTAGGAGGAGTAGAGGAGGTGGCAGCAAGCCTGCCTGCAAGTCATGGCGGTGTCACCAACTCCTCTGCAGAGCCACGCATTCCATTTCTTGGCAGCCATCAGCAGGTTTACCCAATGCGCAGTGTAGGTGATATACCTGCGCTGACCATGCTTTGCAGACCAGCTATCAGTGGTCAGATGGACCCTTGCCCCAACACTGTGTGCCAGACATGCCATTACTTCCTTTCGCACAATTGAGTACAGGATGGGGATTGCCTTTTGTGCAAAGAAATTTCGGCCGGGTACCTTCCACTGCGGTGTCCCAATAGCTACAATTTTTTTGAAAGCCTCAGACTCCACCAGCTTGTATGGTAAAAGCTGGCGGGCTAAGAGTTCAGACAAGCCAGCTGCCAGACGCCGGGCAATGGGGTGACTTTGTGACATTGGCTTCTTACGCTCAAACATGTGCTTGACAGACACCTGACTGTGGGCAGATGAGCAGGAACTGCTCCGGAAGAGAGACGGAGTGGTGGATGGTTGAGAGGGGGCAAGGAGGACAGCAGTGGTTGACGTGGCTGAAGATGCTGGACCAGGAGGAGGATGGCAGCTTTGAGTTTGTGTGCTGCTTGTACTCATGTGTTGATCCCATAGGCGTTTGTGATGTGCGATCATGTGCCTTCGGAAAGCAGTTGTACCTAGGTGGGTGTTGGACTTCCCACGACTCAGTTTCTTTTGGCACAGGTTGCAAATGGCATTGCTGTTGTCAGAGGCAGACACACAAAAAAAATGCCACACTTCTGAGCTCTGCGATGACGGCATTCTGGTGGTGGCAACAGCATGCGTTGATTGGCGTGCTGTCTGGCTGACCCCGGGTGCCGATGCATGCTGTCTGACTGTGCCACTAGCTCCTTGCGACAACCTCCCCCTGCTTCCAACTCATCTCCTCCTCCTCCTCTCTGTCTCCCCATCTGAACTTTCCCCCTGTTCTTCTTCTCTTCTAGCGGGCACCCACGTGACATCCACGGACGCATCGTCATCATCAACCGCTTCACTTGTATCTGACAAATCAACAAAGGAAGCAGCAGTGGGTACAACATCATCATCATCACACCGTACGTCCATGTCTGTAATGCTGCCTGACTGAGATATATCACTGTTATCTACATCCTCTGTCAATGATGGTTGCGTATCACTCATTTCTTCCAACTGATGTGTAAATAACTCCTCTGACTGATGTTTCACAGTCCAAAAAGTTTTTAGTTTTTTAAATGTACACTTACACTACTATTAAACAAGATATGAGTGGTGCCACTGGGCAAGTGGGCACAGTATACGCTGTGAGGCTGACACAAAAAAAGCAGTCTTATGTTTCACAGTCCAAAAAGTTTTTTTTTTTTTAAATGTACACTTACACTACTATTAAACAAGATATGAGTGGTGCCACTGGGCAAGTGGGCACAGTATACGCTGTGAGCCTGACACAAAAAGCAGACTGATGTTTCACAGTCCAAAAAGTTTTTTTTGTTTTAAATGTACACTTACACTACTATTAAACAAGATATGAGTGGTGCCACTGGGCAAGTTGGCACAGTATACGCTGTGAGCCTGACACAAAAAAGCAGACTGATGTTTCACAGTCCAAAAAGTTTTTTTTTTTTTAAATGTACACTTACACTACTATTAAACAAGATATAAGTGGTGGCACTGGGCAAGTGGGCACAATATACGCTGTGAGCCTGGCACACACGCTGGCAGGCAGGCAACTGCAATTAGATTACACAAGCAGACTGATGTTTCAGTCAAAAAAGTTTTTTTTTTTTAAAATTTACACAACTGTTACACCAGATATCAGTGGTGGCACTGGGAAAGTGGGCACAGTATACGCTGTGAGCCTGGCACACACGTTGGCAGGCAGGCAACTGCAATTAGATTACACAAGCAGACTGATGTTTCACAGTCAAAAAGGGGTTTTTTTTAAATTTACACTACTGTTACACCAGATATGAGTGGTGGCACTGGGCAAGTGAGCCTGGCACACACGCTGGCAGGCAGGCAACTGCAATTAGATTACACTAGCAGACTGATGTTTCACAGTCAAAAAAGTTTTTTTTTTTAAATTTACACTACTGTTACACCAGATATGAGTGGTGGCACTGGGCAAGTGAGCCTGGCACACACGCTGGCAGGCAGGCAGGCAACTGCAATTAGATTACACAAGCAGACTGATGTTTCACAGTCAAAAAAGTTTTTTTTTTAAATTTACACTGCTGTTACACCAGATATGAGTGGTGGCACTGGGCAAGTGAGCACAGTATACCCTGTGAGCCTGGCACACACGCTAGCAGGCAACTGCAATTATATTACACAAGCAGACTGATGTTTCACAGTCAAAAAAGCTTTTTTTTTAAATTTACACTACTGTTACACCAGATATGAGTGGTGGCACTGGGCAAGTGGGCACAGTATACGCTGTGAGCCTGGCACACATGCTGGCAGGCAGGCAGGCAACTGCAATTAGATTACACTAGCAGACTGATGTTTCACAGTCAAAAAAGTTTTTTTTTTTTAAATTTACACTACTGTTACACCAGATATGAGTGGTGGCACTGGGCAAGTGGGCCTGGCACACACGCTGGAAGGCAGGCAACTGCAATTAGATTACACAAGCAGACTGATGTTTCACAGTCAAAAACATTTTTTTTTTTTAAATTTACACTACTGTTACACCAGATATGAGTGGTGGCACTGGGCAAGTGGGCCCGGCACACATGCTGGCAGGCAGGGAACTGCAATTAGATTACACTAGCAGACTGGTGTTTCACAGTCAAAAAAGTTTTTTTTTTTTACATTTACATTACTGTTACACCAGATATGAGTGGTGGCACTGGGCAAGTGGGCCTGGCACACACGCTGGCAGACAGGCAACTGCAATTAGATTACACAAGCAGACTGATGTTTCACAGTCAAAAAAGTTTTTTTTTTTAAATTTACACTACTGTTACACCAGATATGAGTGGTGGCACTGGGCAAGTGGGCACAATATACGCTGTGAGCCTGGCACGGCACACACGCTGGCAGGCAGGCAACTGCAATTAGATTACACTAGCAGACTGATGTTTCACAGTCAAAAAAGTTTTTTTTTAAATTTACACTACTGTTACACCAGATATGAGTGGTGGCACTGGGCAAGTGGGCCTGGCACAGACGCTGGCAGGCAGGCAACTGCAATTAGATTACACTAGCAGACTGATGTTTCACAGTCAAAAAAGTTTTTTTTTTAAATTTACACTACTGTTACACCAGATATCAGTGGTGGTACTGGGCAAGTGGGCCTGGCACACACGCTGGCAGGCAGGCAACTGCAATTAGATTACACTAGCAGACTGATGTTTCACAGTCAAAAAAGTTTTTTTTTTAAATTTACACTACTGTTACACCAGATATGAGTGGTGGCACTGGGCAAGTGGGCCTGGCACACACGCTGGCAGGCAGGCAACTGCAATTAGATTACACAAGCAGACTGATGTTTCACAGCTAAAAAAGTTTTTTTTTTAAATTTACACTACTGTTACACCAGATATCAGTGGTGGCACTGGGCAAGTGGGCCTGGCACACACGCTGGCAGGCAGGCAACTGCAATTAGATTACACAAGCAGACTGATGTTTCACAGCTAAAAAAGTTTTTTTTTTAAATTTACACTACTGTTACACCAGATATCAGTGGTGGCACTGGGCAAGTGGGCCTGGCACACACGCAGGCAACTGCAATTAGATTACACAAGCAGACTGATGTTTCACAGCTAAAAAAGTTTTTTTTTTAAATTTACACTACTGTTACACCAGATATCAGTGGTGGCACTGGGCAAGTGGGCCTGGCACACACGCTGGCAGGCAGGCAACTGCAATTAGATTACACAAGCAGACTGATGTTTCACAGCTAAAAAAGTTTTTTTTTTAAATTTACACTACTGTTACACCAGATATGAGTGGTGGCACTGGGCAAGTGGGCCTGGCACAGACGCTGGCAGGCAGGCAACTGCAATTAGATTACACTAGCAGACTGATGTTTCACAGTCAAAAAAGTTTTTTTTTTAAATTTACACTACTGTTACACCAGATATCAGTGGTGGCACTGGGCAAGTGGGCCTGGCACACACGCTGGCAGGCAGGCAACTGCAATTATATTACACAAGCAGACTGATGTTTCACAGTCAAAAAAGTTTTTTTTTTAAATTTACACTACTGTTACACCAGATATGAGTGGTGGCACTGGGCAAGTGGGCCTGGCACACACGCAGGCAGGCAGGCAGGCAACTGCAATTAGATTACACTAGCAGACTGATGTTTCACAGTCAAAAAATTTTATTTTTTTTAAATTTACACTACTGTTACACCAGATATGAATGGTGGCACTGGGCAAGTGGGCCTGGCACAGACACTGGCAGGCAGGCAGGCAAATGCAATTAGATTACACAAGCAGATTGATGTTTCACAGTCAAAAATTTTTTTTTTTTCAATTTACACTACTGTTACACCAGATATGAGTGGTGGCACTAGGCAAGTGGGCCTGGCACACACGCTGGCAGGCAGGCAACTGCAATTAGATTACACTAGCAGACTGATGTTTCACAGTCAAAAAAGTTTTTTTTTTTTAAATTTACACTACTGTTACACCAGATATGAGTGGTGGCACTGGGCAAGTGGGCCTGGCACACACGCTGGCAGGCAGGCAACTGCAATTATATTACACAAGCAGACTGATGTTTCACAGTCAAAAAAGTTTTTTTTTTAAATTTACACTACTGTTACACCAGATATGAGTGGTGGCACTGGGCAAGTGGGCCTGGCACACACGCTGGCAGGCAGGCAGGCAACTGCAATTAGATTACACAAGCAGACTGATGTTTCACAGTCAAAAAACTTTTTTTTTTTTTAAATTTACACTACTGTTACACCAGATATGAGTGGTGGCACTGGGCAAGTGGCTTGGCAGGCAGGCAACTGCAATTAGCTTACACATGAAAAAAAAAACAGACTGATGTTCTAGCCCTTAAAAGTGCTTTTTGGGGTGCTGTCCTTACAGCAGAGATCAGATGAGTCCTTCAGGACTGTAGTGGACACTGAATACACTAGCCTAGCTATCAATTTCCATATAAAATCAGCAGCAGCTACACTGTCCCTCCTCTCACTAAGAATGCAGCTTCCGAATGAATATAAAATGGCTGCTGTCCAGGAGCTGGGAGGGTCTGGGAGGGAGGGTCTGCTGCTGATTGGCTGAAATGTGTCTGCAGACTGTGAGATACAGGGTCAAAGTTTACTCAATGATGACGAATAGGGGGCGGATCGAACATTGCATATGTTCGCCCGCCGCTGCGAACACGAACAAGCTATGTTCGCTGGGAACTATTCGCCGGCGAACAATTCGCGACATCACTAGTGATCAATGACACAAGTATCAAGCAATTTGATTCGTTAGTGATAGTAGAAAATGTATATTTATATCAGATTGGCTGATGACATAAATCCCAATCAAAAGTGGTGGAAAATTTCACTAGTTTGTGGGTTGTTTTTGAGTATTGTGTTAAATTTGGTGCGAAAAGCGTTGCGTCAAATTTAGTGCGAAGTGGAGAGTGGGACTTTTATTACATGCCTTAAACATGGTGCAAATAGATTTATCCAAAAAAGAAAAAGGAAGTTAGCTATATTATGTTATGAATTTATTTAATTTTTATCTCTATATCCACTAGTGCACCAAATTTGGAGCCATACTTTGCACCAAATTTGGAGCCATACTTTGCACCAAATTTGACGCAACACTTTTCGCATCAAATTTGGAGCAATAATGTTGTCCCCTTGCTTTGTAATGAGAGAAAAAGATGTAACATAATCCATAAGTAGTAATGTATTGATTTAATTTTAATTTTTTATCTCTATATCTACTAGTGCACCAAATTTGAAGCAATACTTTGCACCAAATTTGGAGCAATAATATTGTTTGATTTAGAAAGGGTATACAATTTTAATAAAGTTTCTAATTTACTTTTATTATCTAAATTGCTTCATTCTCTTGCAGCATCGAACATAACCTTTCTGTGTTTTCAGACTATCATTGATTTCTATAGCTTTCGTGGCCTTAAGGGTGGCGGTTTAAACAATAGGTACGCTGCGTCGGAGTTGACGCAAGCGTACCTGTTGAATGTTAGATAAATTGGCAAGTAGGTCAAATGGAATCGAATGTGATGGCGGATGATCCGTATTCTGCTAGAATAACACAAGCATCGATCTGCGTCGGATTAATATCGTGGGAGCGTATATTCCGTCACATATTTCAACATTTGACGATCTTGACGCTTTGTTAACTATAGCGGATCAAATTTGCATCAAATTTGACACAGACTTCCAGCGCATTATCATTTGAAACTTTGATAAATCGACCTCACAGCCTTTAGTGAAGAAAATGCAAGAGTTGCAAATAATCAGCAAATGTCAGATGTGAACAGTCATCGGTCTGTGTATCTTTATCAATGTAAGGAAAATTGTTTTCTTTTTTTATAGAATCTACTAAACTTGAAATGTTTTTTTTTATCCAATGTTAAATAACCATTCAGTGCCTTGGTAGACAGTATCTTTCTTTAGATACTGCTTATTTAATAATTTCTCTTGTGTTTTAATGTTGTTTATACTATAAAAATGTATAAATAAACCAACTTAAATCCAAACTTTCCAATGTATTAGAACAACATTAAATGGAAATGAAACCCAAGTTTTTTCTTTCATGATTCAGATAGAGCATGCAATTTAATTTAATTTTCTGTAACATATATGCTCCTAATGATAATCAGCACACTTTTTTCAAAAATATTTCTCATCTGTTAACAAACTGGTCCCAATATAGGGTCGTTATGGCAGGGGATTTTAATATTAATATGTCACCCATTCTACCCACTGTAACCACTAAGATAACTAATAAACAACAGCGACACAACAGAGTGGTCAGATCTATTCAGGATATGTTATGTCCTCATACTCTGACCGACACTTAAAGATTTCTGTATGGTGACACTACTGATACTACATTCTATTCTGCGGTCCATCAGTCCTACATGAGAATAGATTATATACTAGTCAGCCAGATTCTGCTCCCTCTTGTGCTATCCTCTGAAATCCATTCCTGTACATGGTCTGACCATTCCCCAGTATCGCTCCTATTAGATGGGGTCCAGGACTTTATGAGGGCTAGGACTTGGACTTTTGACCCAAGCTTACTCCGAGACAGGAACACTCACTACAAAACCAACAACTCATTAACTGAGTTCTGGAACATTAACATCCATTCCACCACTAACCCCTTGACTACCTGGGCAGCACACAAAGCATATATGAGAGGACTTCTGATCCAAACTTCAACATGAAATTAAATCCCTAGAAACTCAACATAAACGCACACAAAATCTATCTACTTTAAGGGACCTTAATAAGAAGCGGGATAATCTAAATGGTATTCTGAACTCTATTGCGGCTAAAGCAATTTTGAGATTAAAGACACAATACTATATTTTTGATAATAAGCCAGACAAATTTTTAGCCCACAAAATTTGTGAAAGATGCAAGGCCTCCACCATCCCAATTATAGTTAATTCAAAGGGAATTCCAGTTTTCCACCCCAGGAAATTGTTGATACTTTTGCTGACTTTTATGGGCAGCTATATGATGGTAAGAAGGTCACCCACACCCCCCATATAGAATTCTCCACTACAGATTTTCTCACAAAGGCCAAATTAAATACATTATCAGAGAAAGATAGGGACTTATTAAACGTCCAGATTTCGCCACTAGAGGTCTCATTAGCCATAAAGGAGCTTAAAAGAGGCAAAGCGCCCGCTCCAGATGGGTTCCCAGGGGAATACTACAAATTATTTAAACCCATTTTAGTCGCCCACCTAACTAAATTTTGCAATCATATTCTAGACGGATACCCCATCCCCTCAGAGCTATTGGCGGCTAAGATTGTGGTCATACTTAAACCAGGTAAGAACCCCAAATACTGTTCCAGTTATCATCCCATCTACCTCATCAATCAGGACCTCAAAATTTTTACCAAAATTCTTGCTAACCGCCTCAAGTTGATACTGCCCACTTTGGTCCACCCCGCTCAGGTTGGTTTCATAAAAGATAGGGAAGCCCCAGATAATATCAGACGCATTATTTATTCCATCTATTATCTATATGAGACCAAAACGCCTTCTCTGCTCCTATCTTTGGACGCGTAGAAGGCGTTTGATAGAATAGACTGGAAGTACCTACTGTTGGTGCTTCAATATATGGGATTTGGGGGCCCTTTCATTACCGCTATTGAGGCAATCTACTCCAACACTACCGCACAAGTGACAGAAACAGCTTATAGATCTAAAATCTTCCCCATCCTCAACAGGACCAGGCAGGGGTGTCCTCTTTCATCCCTATTGTTTGTCCTTTGAATTGAGCCCTTGGCGGCTTGGATTAGAGGTTCCCCAGATGTTTCAGGGTTTAAAATTCGATCTACTGAATACAAATTGACTCTATTTGCCGATGATATTTTATTGACTATCACCAAACCGCTTATCTCACTCCCTAACCTATATCAACTCTTAGATAGCTTCTCCACCATCTCAGGCTATAAGATCAATTTGGATAAGTGCGAAGCCCTCCCCATTGCAATACCGCACCCAACACAGAAGCTTATAGAGCTTAATATTACTATGAGATGGGCCACACAAACCATTAAATACTTGAGAATATACGTAACAAACCAATTTTGCCAACTATACAAATCTAATTACTTACCTTTATTTAAAGACATACGTTGAGACCTTCTAAAATGGTTACACTACTCGTTTTCTTGGTATGACCATCTGGCTGCGGTCAAAATGAATATTTTGCCACATATACTGTATCTTTTTAGCGCACTTCCAATCAAAATCCCACTCTCGGAACTAATCGTGATTCAATCGGACTTAATAAGGTTCATTAGAGGGAAAAAATCACCCAGGCAGCAGATTAAACCACCCACTCTTGACTCTACTCTAGCTACATGGGATAAATTAGCCAAAGCATCTAAGTTAAGACCGCAACACTCCTGGACGATGCCAGTTAGATACCTTTTACCTCGGGAACATTGCACATTAGTAGACAAATGGAGCAACAAAGGACTTTATAGGGTAGCGGAACTAGTGACTAACAATCAAATTATACCATACACTCAGCTACAGGACAAAATTGCACCTCTAACACTAAACTGGTTCTTATACCTACAAATATTATCTTCCCTTCGGGAATTCCAAACCCGCACTATGAATCAACCCACCACAATCTTAGAGATTCTATGCAAATCCCCTCATAGAACGAAACACACTATTTCGTGGTTATATACTGCCATACAGTCATCACATATCCACTCTAAAACTCAGCTGATCTTGAACTGGGAGAGAGACTTAGGAACGGAAATGGACAAGCAGAAATTGGCTGATTTATTTAGTTTTTACAGATAAGGGACTCCTAAGCGCAGACTTAAAGGGACAGTAAACCTTAAAAATAATGTTATATAATTCTGCACATAGTGCAGAATTATATAACATTATTTAAGTGCTATAGTTCTAAAAGCCTTTTTTACCTTTTAATATATAAAAAATATGGTGCTTTTACAGACCCGCTCTCTGCTCTCTGCTGAGCGGGTCTGTTATATTTAGTCAGCGCATCGGGCCAGCTGTATAGTCACAGCCCGGCCCGACCGCGCCATAGCACTAAGTGCAGCTCGCTCCTGTGACAGGAGCGAGCTGCACTTAGTCTTATTTGCCAGCATTTAAGACTTTTTTTAGACTCTTTGGTACTATACTAATAGCTTTATTAGGCCTGCGGGTCTGCCTTTGCTAAGGGGATGTTTGCTCTCCAACATCTCCATACAAACATGTGAGAAAACAAAACGTCTACCTTGATAGGCTTTTTTTCTTCTTGCTACAGGATATATTTCTGTATATATCTGTATAGCTCTATACCTGTGATTTTTTGAAATATTAAATATAAAATATTTAAAAATATTATTAATAATTATTAAAAAAATATTACAGGGGGGGGCGGAGTCTACTCTCAAAGCGGCAAGATGTGTCTTAATGAAGCTCTCTGAGATTAAGCTATTTTCCTGCAGATTGCCTATTGCAAATCTACAAAATATCTTCATAATCTATCAGACTACACCTCTATATGGTCGGAGTCCTGATTTAACCCAAGAGTGGATATCCTGACTATGTTTTTGCCTACGCTCTTTGGGATCAGCTGCGTGACAAATCTTCTCACAGACCTGGAAGCCATATTGCAAGCAACTGCCATCGCGCAGTAGGATTATTTCATACATAAGGCTCTGTGGGAACTACAGATCGCAGGTCTGGTACTGCCGCATTATTACCCCCCCCCCCATTACCGGGGTCACGTGATCCTATAAAAGGATACTAAAATTACTTCCAGAAATCAACAATAAGCATCTGAAGCGCTAACTATTGAGTCAAGATGGAAGCTCTGGCAAGGTGGGAGGCGAGTATGTACAAAATGCTACAAGATCATCATAGAGACCTGGAAAGAGATCTCTGTGCTATTCTCTTTGGAGGGAGTCTTTTTAATGGAGCGCCCAGTGAACTAGCCAGCAGTGCTCTGGCAGAAAAAGATAGCAGCCCGGTTCCGGATTTGGCCAGGGGCGCTTGCAGGGGGGAGGCCCTCTTAGTCACTTAACGGAAAGCGGCAAGTCCTGACTCTAAAAGTACCCGATCTACTCCTATGTCAGCCTGGACACCTTCTGAGATGCTGGGCGGCCCGCTCATAACTACACCATCCTCTTACTTCAGACCGGAGCCGCCAGAGACTGAGGCAGCTGAAATAAGCGGTGAGGAGGGGCAGACCTTTAATTGGGACATGGAATGGGCAATGGGATTCACACCAGAACTCACCACTCAGTCTGTATCCACTAGTCCCAAGGGCTCTGGATCAGTGACAGGGTCTCACAACCTCTATCGCTATAACTTTAGCCGCCTCCACAGATTCCCTGCTTTTGCTACAGTTGCATGCACAGCTTACAGGGTATACACACCAACTTCTGATTCCACAGATATCACACAACCTCAGCAGCTGAGAATTTACAAGCAGTCTTCCTTCTCCATGCATAACGCACAAATCAGTGCGATACTAACTGAGAGACACGGAGTGGGGTATAACGCACAAATCAGTGCGATACTAACTGAGAGACACGGAGTGGGGTATAACGCACAAATCAGTGCGATACTAACTGAGAGACACGGAGTGGGGTATAACGCACAAATCAGTGTGACTTCATTTGATAGACACGGAGTGGGGTAAATATGATGGATGATTCAGGATTACAGCCTTATAACCTATGTTGTGGTTGCTGGTAGATCCGTCTTTGAAGCTTGACTTTCAGGAGCAAAACCGCTTTACATAGATGACACAGTCTGCTAAGTTTCTAGCAAGTCTCCTATAAGTTAGAGGGACATGTACAGGCTATGGGAGATCTTAGTGCACGGGACTCATATGCTGCTGGAAACTTCTCACTTTATTGATAGAGTGCTCTCTGCTTAGAGACATTGAACCAATGACTCCATTAAAGTTTTGCATGGGTTTAAGGGTTTTTTTTTTGTCTTTTTATCCAGGGAGTTTATTGTTTCTCTCAATTTCCATGTGATGGATGTCCCTGTATTAATTCCCGGAGAATCCCCCTCTGAGGTAGTCACAAATAACAACCTCCCTAATGCTCTTTGTGAAATAGATCCCAGGTTACACAGACTACAATTTAGTTATGCTACTACACATTTGCTGCATGCTTGTAAATATTCTGATGCCTCCCTGTCGGCATGGTGTATTATTAAAATGTATGCTTCTTATAGGATGCTTACTAAAAATATCACAGTTCCCTGGAAGCTTGTATCACAGTCATTCAAACTTTCCACAGTACAAGATTTCTTCCTCCACACAAAATTACCAAACAAAAAACTAACGGCTAGATTACGAGTCTTGCGTTAGCCTTAAAAAGCAGCGTTGAGACGTCCCAACGCTGCTTTTTAACACCCGCTGGTATTACGAGTCTGACAGGTACAGGGCCGCCATCAGGGGGTGACAAGGGTGACTCCTGTCAGTGGGTACTACAGCAGAGTGCTAATTGAGCATGGGAAATGTTATTACAAGGAGTAAAGTATTAGCATTTGAGAGGATTTCTTAGTGTGCACTAAACCACTATGCGCAGTGTGAGACAGACTTGGCACTTTGTACAGTGTGTGCCTGAGTCAGACGGCAGATCACTTTCATTTGCAGAGGAGGTAGTACTTACTTAGCAAATGTTTTTTATTTCTTTGTGCAATTTTGGATTGTAACTTCAGTGTGGTAGTAGTTGTTTGGTGGAGCTAGGGGTCCATAAAAACACATTTATTTTTTTTAGCAGCAGTGTATTTAGGATTATTTGACAATGCTGTAGAAATTCTATATTTAAAACCATGCAGAAATGTTTCCTCCTCAATACACAAATGGTAGATGCCCTTTTGGCAGATATGCATTATATATATATATATATATATATATATATATATATATATATATATATATATATATATATATATATATATATATATATATATATAATATATATATATATATATATATATATATATATATAAAACATTCCAGTTTACTGCAAGGACTTTCCAGATGCAAGGAGGCATTTTATCTAAGATTTTTACATTTGCATAAAATTTTATACTCTCAGACTAAGATTGCTCAGTGTTTGAAATGAGACAGGTTAACTTAAAACTGTTCAGTTTACACTACAGCTTAATTTTGAAATACATACCAATAAGCCTAAATCCTGCATTTAACCAGATCTAATGATATGAGTACCACAGCTTATGGTCCCACCATGACCATATACAGTGAAGCATTTTCAAAATCCATAAGTACAGCTGACAGCTGGGAAAATTTGTACACTATATTTGAAGTGGTGTCTTGGTTGGGGAAAAAACAAACAAACAACCTTTTAAAGGTATTTTTCTTCATCTAACCATCTACCCAGTTCATTAATGTACAATTTTGAATTCACAGAATTATTTTTGATTGCACATTTACAAATATGATTCTTTAAAAAGTGATCTCTTAATTTCTAAACATTTTTTTATCATGCATGTCACACACTGTTGAGATAGGGGATGCAAGGTGCATAAATGTTTCCTCCTGTGAGTGTTTCTGTGGGTGTCTGTGTTTATGTCTTTGTGCTTTGGTTTGTGTCTCTATGAGTGTGTATGTATTTTTTATCTGTGGGTCTCTCTGTGAGGGTGGGTGTGTATGTCTTTGTGCATTTTCTGTGGATGTCTGTGAGGGTGTGTGCATATGTCTTTGAGCTTTTTCTGTGGGTGTCTCTGTGAGGGTGTGTGTATGTTTGGCTTTGTGTATTTTCTCTGGATGCCTCTGTGAGGGTGGGTGTGTATGTCTGTGTTTTCTGTGGATGTCTCTGTGAGGGTGTGTGTGTGCGTGTGTGTGTGTGTATGTATGTATGTATGTCTGTGTTTTCTGTGGATGTCTCTGTGAGGGTGTGTGTTTTATGTGGGTGTCTCTGTGAGGGTGTGTGTATGTCTGTGTGTTTTCTGTGGATGTCTCAGTGAGAGTGTGTGTATGTATGTCTTTCTGTGTTTTTTATGTGGTTGTCTCTCTGTGTGTGTATGTCTTTGTGTGTTTTCTGTGGGTTTCTCTGTGCGTGTGTGTATGTCTTTGTGTGTTTTCTGAGGCTGTCTCTGTTGGTGTTTCCTTGGGTGTATGTGCAAGTTTGAGTTTGTGTGTGTGTGTCCATTGTCTGTTCCTTTTTAGGACATTTTGACCTTACTACTAATTATTCACATCTTTCTACAGACTTTGAGACTAACAAGACCTTTCCGGAAGTAACCAATCCACCATTTAACCTTTAAATTATTGTTTAGGCAGTTCAGGGCCCTTCCTTTCAGCCACTGCATGCTGTTGTCATCATTTAGTTGGCATCTTCCTTTACAAAAAGATAATCAGAACTCCATATTTTGTTTTCCTAAATCTCCTTTTTTTTTTTTTACAAAACTGTAGTTTACCTCATTACTTGTCAGGTCAATGTAAACAAGTGCTAAGTGTCTGTTTGGGTGTCTGTGTCTGAGTGTGTTTCTTTGTGTGTCTGCTAAAGTGTCTATATGTGAATCCTTATGTGTGAGTGTGTTTGTGTGTTTCAGTGTATGAGTGTGTCTGTGTGTGTGTGTCTGTGTGTCTGTGTATGTTACTACCTTTACAACATTTCCAAGTTTAAATAGACAATTAAGAATAAAGTGCATATACGTTTTAGTCACTTGGTCAAAAATTGCACATGTCAAAGGAGGGGGGGGGGGCCCTGATCAATGGTTGAGTCAGGGGCCCCAAAATTTCTAGTGGCGGCCCTGGGTACAGGTGTACCGCTCACTTTTCTTCCGCGACTCGAGCTTACAGCAAATCCCCTTACGTCAATTGCCTATCCTATCTTTTCAATGGGACTTGCCTAACGCCGGTATTACGAGTCTTGGAGAAAGTGAGCGGTACAGCCTCTCCTGTCAAGACTCCTACCGCATTTAAAAGTCAGTAGTTAAGAGTTTTATGGGCTAATGCCGTAACATAAAACTAAAGTGCTAAAAAGTACACTAACACCCATAAACTACCTATTATACCCTAAACCGAGGCCCCCCCCACATCGCAAACACTTAAATACATTTTTTTAACCCCTAATCTGCCGACCGGACATCGCCGCCACTTTAATAAATATATTAACCCCTAAACTGCTGCACTCCCGCATCGCAAACACTAGTTAAATATTATTAACCCCTAATCTGCCGTCCCTAACATCGCCGACACCTACCTACATTTATTAACTCCTAATCTGCCGCCCCCAACGTCGCTGCAACTATATTAAAGGTATTAACCCCTAAATCTAAGTCTAACCCTAACACCGCCCTAACTTAAATATAATTTAAATAAAACAAAATAAAATTAATACAATTAATTAAATTATTCCTATTTAAAACTAAATACTTACCTATAAAATAAACCCTAAGATAGCTACAATATAACTAATAGTTACATTGTAGCTATCTTAGGATTTATTTTTATTTTACAGGCAAGTTTGTATTTATTTTAACTAGGTACAATAGTTATTAAATAGTTATTAACTATTAAATAGCTACCTAGCTAAAATAAATACAAAAGTACCTGTAAAATAAATCCTAACCTAAGTTACAATTACACCTAACACTACACCATCATTAAATTAATTACCTAAACGACCTACAATTAATTACAATTAAATTAAATAAACTAAAGTACAAAAAAACAACAAACACTAAATTACAGAAAATAAAAAATAATTACAATTATTTTAAACTAATTACACCTAATCTAATTCCCCTAATAAAATAAAAAAGCCCCCCAAAATAATAAAATTCCCTACCCTATACTAAATTACAAATAGCCCTTAAAAGGGCCTTTTGCAGGGCATTGCCCCAAAGTAATCAGCTCTTTTACCTGTAAAAAAATACAATACCCCCCCAACATTAAAACCCACCACCCACACACCCAACCCTACTCTAAAACCCACCCAATCCCCCCTTAATAAAACTTAACACTAACCCCTTGAAGATCACCCTACCTTGAGAAGTCTTCAACCAGCCAGGCACAATTGGACCTCCAGAGGGGCAGAAGTCTTCATCCAATCGGGCCAGAAGAGGTCCTCCAGAGGGGCAGAAGTCTTCATCCAGGCAGCATCTTCTATCTTCATCCATCCATCCGGAGCGGAGCGGGTCCATCTTCAATCCAGCCGATGCGGAGCATCCTCTTCTAACAAAGTCCAACTGAAGAATGAAGGTTCCTTTAAATGACGTCATCCAAGATTCATAAGATTCTATCAGCCAATCGGAATTAAGGTAGGAAAAATCCTATTGGCTGATGAAATCAGCCAATAGGATTGAGCTCGCATTCTATTGGCTGTTCCAATCAGCCAATAGAATGCAAGCTCAATCCTATTGGCTGATTGCATCAGCCAATAGGATTTTTCCTACCTTAATTCCGATTGGCTGATAGAATCCTATCAGCCAATCGGAATTGAAGGGACGCCATCTTGGATGACGTCATTTAAAGGAACCTTCATTCTTCAGTTGGACTTTGTTAGAAGAGGATGCTCCGCGTCGGCTGGATTGAAGATGGACCCGCTCCGCTCCGGATGGATGAAGATATAAGATGCCGCCTGGATGAAGACTTCTGCCCCTCTGGAGGACCTCTTCTGGCTGGATCGGATGAAGACATCTGCCCCTCTGGAGGTCCACTTGTGCCCGGCTGGGTGAAGACTTCTCAAGGTAGGGTGATCTTCAAGGGGTTAGTGTTAGGTTTTATTAAGGGGGGACTGGGTGGGTTTTAGAGTAGGGTTGGGTGTGTGGGTGGTGGGTTTAAATGTTGGGGGGTATTGTATTTTTTTTTTACAGGTAAAAGAGCTGATTACTTTGGGGCATTGTCCATTTGTTGATTATGCAAGTTGACTGTTGGTCCTTTAAAGGGACAGTCAACTCAAGATATTGTATTGCTTAAAAAGATAGATAATCCCTTTATTACCCATTCCCCAGTTTTGTATAACCAACATTGTTATATTAATACACATTTTACCTCTGTGATTTCCTTTTATCTAAGTCTCTTTTGAAAGCCCCCTGATCACATGACTTTTTATTATCTATTGACTTGCATTTTAGCTGTGTTGTGCAGAACTCACAGGCGTGAGCACAATGTTATCTATATGGCCCACAAGAACTATCAGTCTCCTGTTGTGAAAAGCAAATAAAAAAGCATGTGATAAGAGGCTGTCTGTAGTGGCTTAGAAACAAGCAAAAATTTAGAGGTTTAAATGTTATAAAGTATATTAATTTAGCAATGGGTAGTAAAGGCATTATCTATCTTTTTAAACAATAACAATTTTAGTGTTGACTGTCCCTTTAAGAAAGAGCTTAAATTACACCAAGAACATTACTGTTTTTGCCTTTTATGTTACAAAAAAATAAGATCTATGTTTTTGTTTTGCAGATTTAAAGGGACAGTGTAGTTCCTATAGAATTACATATCAGCCAAATCTAAACATTTTTAAAAACACGTTTATACATTATAAAATGATGAAAGTGTTCTTATATAAAATGAAATGTACTCCTGATATGGTTTTGTTTGTACATTAGTTATTGCAGAGGCCTCTCAGTGTTCTGTAGTGAAGTTATTTTTAGCTAACGACCTGTGCACACTTTAACTTAATACCGTTGCAGGGTATGTTAATCTCTTTTTTTTTATTAAGGGGGGACTGGGTGGGTTTTAGAGTAGGGTTGGGTGTGTGGGTGGTGGGTTTAAATGTTGGGGGGGTATTGTATTTTTTTTTACAGGTAAAAGAGCTGATTACTTTGGGGCAATGCCCCGCAAAAGGCACTTTTAAGGGCTATTTGTAATTTAGTATAGCGTAGGGAATTTTATTATTTTAGGGGGCTTTTTATTTTATTAGGGGGCTTAGATTAGGTGTAGTTAGTTTAAAATAATCGTAATTATTTTTTTATGTTCTGTAATTTAGTGTTTGTTGTTTTTTGTACTTTATTTAATTTAATTGTAATTTATTGTAGGTAGTTTAGGTAATTAATTTAATGATAGTGTAGTGTTAGGTGTAATTGTAACTTAGGTTAGGATTTATTTTACAGGTACTTTTGTATTTATTTTAGCTAGGTATTTATTAAATAGTTAATAACTATTTAATAACTATTCTACCTAGTTAAAATAAATACAAAGTTGCCTGTAAAACAAAAATAAACCCTAAGCTAGCTACAACGTAACTATTAGTTATATTGTAGCTAGCTTAGGGTTTATTTGATAGGTATTTAGTTTTAAATAGGAATAATTGATTTAATTGTAGTACTTTTAATAAGAATATTTAAAATTATATTTAAATTAGGGGGGTGTTAGGGTTAGACTTAGGTTTAGGGGTTAATAACTTTATTATAGTTGTGGCGACGTTGGCGGTGGCAGATTAGGGGTTAATAAATTTAATATAGTTGTGGCGACATTGGGGGGGCAGAGTAAGGGTTAATAAATATAATGTAGGGTTCAGCGATGTTGGGGGCAGTAGATTAGGGGTTCATAAGTATAATGTAGGTGGCGGCGGTGTCCGGAGCGGCAGATTAGGAGTTAATAATATAATGTAGGTGTCGGTGATGTCGGGGACAGCAGATTAGGGGGTGTTTAGACTCAGGGTTCATGTTAGGGTGTTAGGTGCAGACAAAAATGTATTTTCCCCATAGGAAACAATGGGGATGCGTTAGAAGCTTTACTGCTGCTTTTTTGCAGTTGTTAGGTTTTTTTTTCAGCCGGCTCAGCCCCATTGTTTCCTATGGGCAAATCGTGCACGAGCACGTTTAGCCAGCTCACCGCTACAGTAAGCAGCGCTGGTATTGAGGTGAGATGTGGAGCTAAATTTTGCTCAACGATCACTTTTTTGTAGCTAACGCCGGGTTTAAAAAAAACTGTAATACCAGCGATGTCTGTAAGTGAGCGGTGAGAAAAAAAGGCTCGTTAACACCGCACACCATTACCGACAAAAACTCGTAATCTAGCCGTATATTAAAGGAATATCAAAGTCACAATTGAATTCCCCCAAAAATGTTTGTTTATACACAGTGAAACAAATTAGCAATGTGCATACATTATTTATTTCGCCAGATTTTTCCATAATGTAAATGCAAACAATAGTGGCTATGACACTGCCTCCAAAGAGACTGAAGAGCATATAATGTTATTCACCAGCCTAGACATCATACATGCTGCACAGTGATTGATTTATACAATGATGGGCTCATTTGCATCTGTCCTTAATTGGCCTTGCGTTTCAAGGGGTATGTCATTGGGCTGTAAAAAAGTTGGGCAGCTAATATAACATTTTTAAATGTTTTTAAAATACTTATTTTGTATTCAGAAATGAAATGAAAATGCAGTGATTTGTACCAGATGCATAAACAATTACTGAAATGTCTCCACCTATTTTACAGTAGATATTTTTAAAGGGACACTAAAAGCCAAATTTGACTTTCATGATTCAGATTGAGCATGCAATTTTAAACAACTTTACAATGTATTTCCATTATCAATGTGTGCTCAAATCTTGTTGTACAAACACATTCTGAGGCACCGCCTCCTTCTGAGCATGTGCAAGAGCTCACTGTGTATACGTATGTGAGTCTGTCACATGATACAGCAGGCAGAGAAATGGAAACAACCTTTGACATTTTTCTGAAAAGCATCTACTGATAATTTCACAGTAAGTGCTTTGGTATTGTCCATTTGTTGATTATGCAAGTTGACTGTTGGTCCTTTAAAGGGACAGTCAACTCAAAATATTGTATTGCTTAAAAAGATAGATAATCCCTTTTTTACCCATTCCCCAGTTTTTATATAACCAACATTGTTATATTAATACACATTTTACCTCTGTGATTACCTTTTATCTAAGTCTCTTTTGAAAGCCTCCTGATCACATGACTTTTTATTATCTATTGACTTGCATTTTAGCTGTATATGGCCCACATGAACTAGCAGTCTCCTGTTGTGAAAAGCAAATAAAAAAGCATGTGATAAGAGGCTGTCTGTAGTGGCTTAGAAACAAGCAAAAATTTAGAGGTTTAAATGTTATAAAGTATATTAATTTAGCAATGGGTAGTAAAGGCATTATCTATCTTTTTAAACAATAACAATTTTAGTGTTGACTGTCCCTTTAAGAAAGAGCTTAAATTACACCAAGAACATTACTGTTTTTGCCTTTTATCTTACAAAAAAATAAGATCTATGTTTTTGTTTTGCAGATTTAAAGGGACAGTGTAGTTCCTATAGAATTACATATCAGCCAAATCTAAACATTTTTAAAAACAAGTTTATACATTATAAAATGATGAAAGTGTTCTTATATAAAACGAAATGTACTCCTGATATGGTTTTGTTTGTACATTAGTTATTGCAGAGGCCTCTCAGTGTTCTGTAGTGAAGTTATTTTTAGCTAACGACGGCGACCTGTGCACACTTTAACTTAATACCGTTGCAGGGTATGTTAATCTCTTAGACCTTTTCAAACGTCATTCAACTCATCAGATATTTCAGATGTGCCAGCCATCATTTTCATCAGCAGCTGGCACTTCACACAAGTGTGTTTGTAGCTTCTCTCCAGAGGGGGAACCTATTCTATGAATTCACTAACTTTCCTTCTAAGGAAGCCAATTGTATTTTTCCATCTGCTGTGATCTATTTATTTTTATAATCTAGAAGAGTAATCCTGTGTTACTATTAACACTGCTCTTTACATTTTATTTTTAGATTTATCTTTATTGTCTGTTGGTTTCTCCCTGGCATAATCTAGATTTTTGAAGCCATAAATATATAATGCTGGCAGCACTCATTTATATATATATATATATATACACTATATTTAATAATATTTACTGAAACAATATGGTATATTACATAAAACTGATAATGATATGCTTAGAATATACTTAATATACCTGTGATTGCAATATTTTATATAGAAATGTATATTATTGGATAATAAATAACATGTTTTTGGGTAAATGTATTCAATTAATATAACAAAATAGGTTCCCTTTGTATTCCTCCATGAGAGCATACTGAGGTAGACTCAGGAGTGTGCACGTGTCATAATATACCGATCACCAGAAAAACATCTTATGATACTTTCCCTAGTGGACAGGCAATCTAATTATACAAACACATCACATTTACTTTTTCCATAGGAAAATCGATAGATCAAAATCTTTATTCACACCGTTTGGCATTAGGGTTTCTAACTTTGAAAACAATTCTCTTTGTTTTAGTAACTTTTCCTTATTACCCCCCCTTCTTGGCACTGGTACATGTTTTTTTAAATCTCAGTTGTGCGATGGTATGATATGACCTTCTTGTTGCTGTGCTACAGGGGATTCCGCTGTAGCACAGTATTTTTTACAATTAGATAGTATCTGAAGTATATTTAGAGCTTTCAACAGCTAAATAAAGACAGATGCTGACTTTTGAACATTTTGGATATTTTGTGACTCTAGCAGATGCTATCTGTAAAGTGAATGTAAATGTAAACTTTTTACAAATACTTACCTTTTACTTCTTCAAAGCCGGGTCAGCATTCCCCCTGCATGCAGGTCCTCTGTAAATATGTCACCAATGACGAAACTGGCTTCCTCTAATCATGGCAGGACCTCACAAAATGGATGCTCTGGGGGGGGGAAGCCGTGATTGGAGGAAGCCGGTTTCATCATCGGTGATGTTTTTATGGAGGACCTGCAGGCGGGGATGCCGATCTGGCTTTGAAGAAGTAAAAGGTAAGTAAAAGGTAAGTATTTGTAAAAAATATGGTGCAATGTAAACTTTCATCAATGAAAGTGCCCATGTTTTTAATAGTATTTTTAAAAACCGGGCACTAATTTATGAAAGTTTACATTCACTTTAAAGAAAGATGGTGAAAATGCTGGCCATTACAAAATTGAATTGGACTTTGCATATACATAAATGCACACACACACACACACATATATATATACAGTATATATATATATATATATATATATTTATATATATATTATATATATATATTTACATGCACTCATATAAACACACACATGCAACCATGTAAATACAAACACACACACACCTATATATTTATATATATATATATATATCTATCAAACACGTGCACACATGTAAACACATACACACACATATATACTGTATATAAACACACACACATTCACACATATAAACACACATACACACACATATATATATAAACACACACACACAGATGCATACATACAAACACATATACACACACACATATATATATATATATATATATATATATATAAACACACATATGCACACACATAAACACACACACACATATTGTATATATATAGTCATGGCCAAAAATATTGGCACATCTGCATTTCTGTCAGATAATGCACCACTTCGCCAAGTAAATTGTTGAAATTACAAATGTTTAGGCATTCTCATGTTTATTTATTTTGTTTGTATTGGTATGACATAAAAAAGTAGAGAGAGAAAAAGCCAAATATGACACATTCCACGCAAAACTCCAAAACTCCAAAACTGGTGAAAAATGTACTCAACGTTTCTGTTATGTGTCTCTGTGTGCCACACTGAGCATGAAGAAGAGAAAGCAGCAAATAATTGTCTGAGGATTTGAGAACAAAAATGGTGGAAAAGCATGGACAATCTCAAGGTTACAAGTCCATCTCCGGAGATCTTAATGTTCCTGTGTCCACTGTGCGCAACATTGTCAAGAAGTTTACAGCTCATGGCACTGTAGCTAATCTCCTTAGACGTGGATGAAAGAGAAAAAATGATCAAAGATTGCAATGAACGATTGTTTGACTGGTGGATAAAGAACCTTGATCAGCTTCCAAATTCAAATTCAAGCTTTCCTTCAGGCACAGGGTACAAATGTGCCAGCTCGCACAATACATCACCATCTGAATGAAAAGCGACAATATGGTAGGAGACCCAGGAGGACCCCACTGCTGACACTGAAACATAAAAAAGCCAGATTGGTTTGCCAAAACTTACCTGAGGAAGCCAAAATCCTTTTGGGAGAATGTGCTGTGGACACACAAAACAAAATTACAGCTTTTTGGTAAAGCCCATCATTCTACTGTTAATACAGTCCCTACAGTCAGTTTACTCATTATGAAATCTGAAGACTACCAAAGAATGCTGTGGTGCAATGTAGGGCTCAGTGTCAGAAAGTTAGGTCTCTGTTAGAGGTTATGGGTCTTACAGCAGGACAATGACCCAAAGCACACGTCAAAAGCACCCAGAAATGGTTTAAGACAAAGTGCTGGAGAATATTGAACTGGCCAGCAATGAGTCCAGATCTCAAAACAGCAGTTGGGAAAAGCAACCCTTCCAATCTGAGAGACCTGGAGCAGTTGGCGAAAGAAGAGTGGTCCAAAATTCCAGTAGAGAGGTGTAAGAAACTCATTGATGGTTACAGGAAGCAATTGATTTCAGTTATTTTTTTCCAAGGGGTGTGCTACCAAATATTAAATTGAGGGTGCCAATAATTTTGTCCAGTCCATTTTTGGAGTTTTGCGTGGAATGTGTCAGATTTGGCTTTTTCTCTCCCCTTTTTTGTGTCATACTAATACAAACAAAAGAAATAAACATGAGAATGCCTAAACATTTGTAATTGCAAATGCAGGGGTGCTGATATTTTTGGTCATGTTGACTGTATAGATAAACACACACACAGTGATGCACACATATAAACACACACACAGTGATGCACACATATAAACACACACACAGTGATGCACACATATAAACACACACACAGTGATGCACACACATATAAACACACACACAGTGATGCACACATATATAAACACACACACAGTGATGCACACATATAAACACACACACAGTGATGCACACATATAAACACACACACACATGCACACATATAAACACACACACAGTGATGCACACATATATAAACACACACACAGTGATGCACACATATAAACACACACACAGTGATGCACACACATATAAACACACACACAGTGATGCACACACATATAAACACACACACAGTGATGCACACATATATAAACACACACACAGTGATGCACACATATAAACACACACACACATGCACACATATAAACACACACACAGTGATGCACACATATAAACACACACACACATGCACACATATAAACACACACACAGTGATGCACACATATAAACACAAAGATGCAAACTAGGAGGGCAGCCCTGGTTTTGTTATGGAACCCAGAACATTAGCCCTGAAGGGGAAGCTGTGGGAAAGAAAGAGCAGAAGGGCTCCCAATCCGTGATAATCCCACACAAGATACGGATGGGGGCTCTGGTGTTTGCATTTATATTTTTATCACCATTAAGTCCCATTCGTCTCTACCTGCATCTTTGGTTTGGTTTTTGTGTTTTAAAATACAAATGTCAGTCTATATTTATTTTAAATAATATCTATTACATTACTGTACTATCTATCTGATGGTACTATGTATACAAATATATGTACATGCACAAGCTGTATTACAGGTAAATATTGCCTAAATGACATAAGAAATTGTCAGCTGTTCCATTATATAAATATTCAGAATTCCAAACTATTCCGGATCCAAACCTTTTCTGATGCCAAGCAGTTTGGATAAAGGGTTATGTATGTGAACTGTAAACTTGGTGATGCAATTTCATCTTATTTACGGACACTTGAGGTTGAGGTTATTTCGCTCCTCACTTTTCCTGGTCCCACCTTCTCACAGTTTTTTTTTTTTTTTGGCTTTTACAGCCGAGGTGTCCATAGGTTACACTGACACACGTAGAAACAGACACACACAGACAAATATATAGAATATTTAAGTTCATTTAATGGTGAGTACTAATTTAAAAGAATAAATAATTTTATAAAACATTTAGGTATTTATTCTTAAGTATATAATGTGAGTAGCTCTATATTAGACAATTGCAAAAAATATATATTTTACTGGCATTTCATTATAAACATTTACGTTAAAAAAAACCATAGAAAAATAATGCTTTAATGCTAGTACACATTTTACACTATGTACACGTTATTAGTTTTTTTTAGTCTGGTTACATAGTGCACTGTTCCTGAAATATTACAATATATAAAGCAGTATATTATTAGCAGCAGTTTACTACTGTCATACAATGCGCGGCTAGGTGATCCTCTGATAAATACATATATATAACCTAATGCTAAATACAAAGAATGATAATCAAATGTTGTAACTTATTTCTATTTTTTTTTAGCATAGTCCTATAGAGACACTGGCCTAGACACATTACCTCCCTAGCACTGGCAAACCCTGAGTGGCTGGAGAAGCTGTTAGTGATTTTTGACACCTGTAACGTTTATATACAACTACAGCTAAGTAACAGTATTTTTAATTACAGAGTAAAAGGTGGCATAGGACTATATGGAGTAGAAGATTTAGAACAGAACCTTCTCAGTACTATTTGCCATGAAGTATTCCCACTAGCTTTATAATCTCATATTTAACATAAATGTATGTACAAGTTATCAAATCAAAATGAATTCATACACTATTATTAACTATATACACATACAGGGCTCACTGTAACCAGTGCATATGTCCCTAGCTCACAATGCTCCCCTTACATTTATACAAATATCATCACTTCCCATGCTAAAGTTACTCTGCTCTTTCTTACTGCTATGTTTGAGAAGGTAGTACCCATGGAAGACCCATTTACTTCTGTGTCTTGTACCTTACATGAATATACTGCTCCTATATGTGTAAAATAGCCTTCATGCACTACTAGCATTACACTAATCTCATCCAGTATTTAACAACTTACTACCCATTCACTATCAAAGTGAGGAATTATATCAGGTATGATGCCCCCCCTTACACACACTGATTAAATATATCAGGAGTATAGAGAAGTAGTTACATTCCTTTGTTATTAAAAATGCGCAATGCCTCTCTCCAAATGTATTTCTAGGAAGGACCTTCAATTGTCATGTTCATTGTTCTATATGATAAAATGTGGTGCACATCAGACCCTGCAGTGACCTATATACAGTTCCAAGGACCCAAGAACACACTACTCCTTCTCGTGTGTTATCTTATAGAAGATAATATTCACTACGGACACACAACTTCTCCACCATCCTATACCCCCAATGCCATGTTTTTTCTTCCATCCTAAATCATGCTCTTCTCTTTACATGCCAAGAATGCAGTTTCTTCTCTTGAAGGCTAAACCCATGCACCCTGCTTGCACACACTACCTGTTACTAAACATTGTGACACTATTCCCAATGCCTCACTAAGGATGCACCCATCCTCTATATACCTGTATTTTGGAAGACAAGTTTATTGTGTGTCACAAGGCTTGGAGGCATTCAAAATTTCTATGAATATGAATGATATCAAAGCAAGTTAATGATTAAGAAATGTGGTATAGAAATATAATGAGCCACAGTATGGACAAGTAAAAGGCACACAAAAGGGGAAAGGGCTTGTTTTGTTGTACACTGGTAGACAGCCCTTGTTTATTCTCTCAATCAAAGAGAAGAATGTTCCAGCAGAAAATAAACATATTCTCTTGTCTGCCTCAATCTGTACTATATTTATAATAGTTGAATTATGTATTAATGTACTAATAAGATTTGTAGGTTTCATGTTGAGTGAGAAGCTCTGGCATAACCTCTGAATAACCTCATTCATTATCTAAAATGTCCTTTAATAAATTGTTTAGTCTCTTCTAGGTTCATGATAAAGGTATCACAGATTCCATGACCATATGTTCTTTCAGCATACCATAAAAGCATATTTCTTGCTATGTGAATGCTTTTAAGCCATGATCTGTCCAACAGTCCTAAAGTGACTCAAGATCTCAAGCCCAGAAGGTTGTCAAGCATTTTTATGGCATGTTGAGGTTGGCTGGATGCATATTCCACAAGACTGGGACCCATCTCTTTATGAAGACTTTTAGTCAGTTTAATAACCACATCTTTGAAATTCCCATTGCGCCCAGGTAAAACTCCATTCCCTGTAATATTAGTCAAGAAATACCACAGTACAGGAAGAGCATGACGTTCCACAGCCTGAGGCTTCCTAGGATAGACTGAAGATACAAGAACTACAAGGGAAAAACAGGAAAACGTTTTCAATTAAGGACAAACTGTTCACTTGCTAATAGATCTACAATAAACCTAGGATGACATCATAAACCTCTTTAGCCTGGTTGTGCCAATTAATCTTTATTTTGCATGTGATAACAATGGTTCTTGTATCCCACCATAGTTCATTGTGTTAAAGGGACATTAACCCCTTAGTGACCAGCATAGTTGTAACCCCTTGTATCCCACCATAGTTCATTGTGTTAAAGGGACATTAACCCCTTAGTGACCAGACCCTTTTTTAATTTTGTTACCGTTAGGGACCAGGGATATTTTTACATTTTTGCGGTATTTGTGTTTAGCTGTAATTTTCCTCTTACTCATTTACTGTACCCACACATATTATATACCGTTTTTCTCGCCATTAAATGGACTTTCTAAAGATATCATTATTTTCATCATATCATATAATTTACTATAAAAAAAGTATAAGATATAATGAAAAGATGGAAAAAAACACACTTTTTCTAACTTTGACCCCCAAAATCTGTTACGCATCTACAACCACCAAAACACATCTATGCTAAATAGTTTCTAAATTTTGTCGTGAATCTAGAAATACCCAATGTTTACAAGTTCTTTGCTTTTTTTTTTGCAAGTTACAGGGCAATAAGTACAAGTAGCACTGCTATTTTCAAACCATTTTTGTTTTCCCAATTAGCCATAGTTACATTGTAACACTGATATCTGTCAGGAATCCCTGAATATCCCTTGACATGTATATACTTTTTTTAGTAGACAACCCAAAGTATTGATCTAGGCCCATTGTGGTATATTTCATGCCACCATTTCCCCGCTAAATGCGATCAAATTAAAAAATCGTTAACTTATTCACAAACTTTAGGTTTCTCACTGAAATTATTTACAAACAGCTTGTGCAATTATGGCACAAATGGTTTTAAATGCTTCTCTGGGATCCCCTTTTTTAATAAATAGCAGCCATATATGGCTTTGGCATTACTTTTTGATAATTAGAAGCCCTGCTAAATTCCGCTGCGCACCACACTTGTATTATTCCCAGCAGTTAAGGGGTTAATTAGATAGCTTGTAGGGTTAATTTTAGCTTTAGTGTAGAGATCAGCCTCCCATCTGACACATCCCACCCCCTGATCCCTCCCTGACCCCCCTCAAACAGCTCTCTTCCCTCCCCCACATCACAATTGTCACTGCCATCTTAAGTACTGGCAGAAAGTCTGCCAGTACTAAAATAAAAAGCAATATTTTTTATATTGATTCTGCAGTGCTGGATCCCCCTTAGCCCCTAACCTCCCTGAGCCCCCCCCCCCCCCCATACAGCTCTCTAACCCTCCCCCTCTACCTATTTACTGCCATCTTGGGTACTGGCAGCTGTCTGTCAGTATCCAAACACACTCCAAAAAGAGTAGCAGCAAACAATTGTGTTTATTGGGTACAACACAGCATTAACAGCAACGTTTCGGTATTGCTACCTTATTCATGCTAAACATCATACTGCAATGATTCTATTTAAACCTAAACACCACTAGGTGGCGCTGCAGGTTCAACTTCCTATTAACTCTTTACATCAAAAATATTTTATACATCAAAAAACATTAAAAAACTCTATAATATATTAATTATAATTAAATTACAAAAACAAATATTTATAGAATCATGTTATTTTCTCAAATACAGATTAATTTATGAAAAAATACAAAATTAATTCATAAAAAATTATTATAGAAAGACAGACATATCCAGATCTTTATTTAACCCATTTGGTTCCATAGTGCCTAATTTCCAAATCCAGAAACTTTCTCTCTGTTTAAGGAGAAGTTCTCTATTCCCTAACCTTCTTGGTATTTCTATTTTCTCAATAATTTGAAAGCGCAATTGCCCAATTGAATGGCCCATTTCTACAAAATGTTGTGCTACTGGCGCTTTAAAATTCTTAATTCGAATAGAGCTTTTATGTTCAATTATCCTATCTTTGATAGTTCTGGTCGTCTCTCCGACGTAGCCACGCCCACAGGGGCATTTAATTAAATAAACCACATAAGTGGTTAAGCAAGTATGAAAGCCATTAATTTTAAACTTTTTTCCCGTAGTTGGATGCACAAATGTGGGCCCTTTAATCATGTTGTTACAACAAGAGCATCCCAAACAGGGATAACTCCCTTCATTCTTACTTTTAATGAATTTTTGTGTTGACTTAATATTTGTCCCTATATCTGCTCTAACTAATTGTTGTTTCAAATTAAAACTCTGTTTATACGCTGGCATGGGTAAGTTCTTAAATTCTTTAATTTGGGGGTTACATTCAGAGAGTATAGACCAATGTTTTCTCAGGATATATTGGATTTGGTTAGACTGGGAATTAAATTCAGATACAAATATGAGGCGATCCTCTTTATTATTTTCCTTCTGTTTAGTTTTAAGTAAACCTTCTCTAGGAACAGAAAGTGCATGATTAATTTCAGCTTCTAATATATCTGATGGGTATCCTCTTTTAGAAAATCTGTCTGCCATTTCTATCATTCTTTTTCTTACTAGATTTTCATCAGTAATAATTCTGCGGGCTCGTAAGAACTGACTACGGGGAAGAGCCTTCAGGAGGGATCCAGGATGGGCACTATCAAAGTGCAATAAACTATTCCTGTCTGTTTCTTTTCTAAATAAGTCAACCTTCAACTCTCTTCCTTCCTTAATAATCCTAGTGTCAAGAAAAGCAATATTACTCTCACTCCAAGTTAGCTTAAATTTTATGTGGCCAGATGCTCCATTTATATCCTCCACAAATTTAAGTAGGGATCCAACGTCGCCCCACCATATCCCAAAGATATCATCGATATAGCGCCACCAACAGGCGCCATACCGATGAAATCCAGGATTGGAAAAAACAAACTTTTCTTCGAATACATTCATAAAAATGTTAGCGTAATTCGGGGCGACGTTGGACCCCATTGCAGTCCCTTGTATCTGAAGAAAAAATTCATCTCCAAATAAAAAGTAATTACAATAAAGAATTAATTCTAATAGCTGAAGGAGAAAGTGAACCTGGGCTTTAGAATAGTTTTTATCCATATCTAACACCATCTTAACTGCACCCATACCGCTCTCGTGAGTAATTGATGTATATAAACTTTCTACATCTAAACTATATAGAATAAACTTGTCAGATTCAAAAACCAAGGTGTCTATCTTTCTTAAAAAGTCACTTGTGTCTTTCAAAAAAGAATTGGATATTTCAACAAATGGTCTAAGAATACGGTCTAGAAAGATAGACACATTGGTCAAGATAGACTGATTACTAGCCACAATTGGGCGGCCTGGGGGTTCAAGTAAATTTTTATGCACTTTTGGAAGTGTATAGAGCACAGGAGTGCAAGGGTGCTCTATATATAGAAATTTAAACAAATCTTTACCAATAAGACCATAGTTCAATGCTCTCTGACATATTTTTTTCAACTCATTCTGAATCAGGAATACAGGGTTATTTGGCAATTTCTTGTACACATCGGACTTACTTAATTGTTGTTTAATTTCTTCCACATAGTAATTCTTATCTAGGGCTATAATCGCCCCGCCCTTATCAGCACGCTTCAAAATAATGTCATCCCTCGCTTTTAAAGTTTTTAAAGCAGCTACATTCTTTGCATTAAAGTTACTTTTTTGTTTTTTAGTGTAACCAAATTTATTAGATACAGGACTACACCTTTCATTATGTTTCTTTTTGTCAGTGTCAGCTTGTAATTTAGCTATATCATGTTCTACAAGATTAATGTATGTCTCTATGCTATGGTTGTTTTGTGGTGGTAAAAAAGTGCTTTTATTTTTTAAACCAAGCTTAGGTAGATTAAATACAGACTGTTCGGATTCTAATTTAGTACTCTGTTGCAGATTACACATAAACCCTTTTAACCTTAAATTACGGTAGAACTTAAATAAATCTTTGCTAAGTTGGAAAAAGTCACAATCTCTTCTGGGACAGAAGGACAGTCCTTTATTAAGAGTGCACAGTTCATCTTGCGAAAGTTCAGCCTTGGAAATATTAATCACTGTATCTTCTACTTCTTTATCACTAGCAAACAAATTAGCAGCTACCTTTAAGACCTTACCCGGCCCGGCATTTACTTGCCCCTTCTCGGTCTCAATTGCTTTTTCTTTTCTTTCTCTTTTTTCTGATCGGCGGTGTTTCCGGCCGCCACGCCGATGTCGGATTCGGAGTCCCCCGGTGACGTATCGGAGGATCCGGTACTACTTCCACTCTTCATGGGGTAACGATTCCTACGCCTTTGGAAACCGGAAGCTTGTCTTCTGCTTACTCCTTCCGGATCATACTTCCAACGGTAAACCCTATTTTGAAGGTAATCGTTCTCATCTCTTGAAAACTTTGATCTTTTTCGTTCTTCTATTACCTTTTTCAGGTCTTCAATTTTAGAGTTCACCTCTTTTAGTAGTTTCGTTGCTTCATTAAGAGATAGTCCGCTCTTGATTTCAGCCTCCATAGATGCCAATTTCTCATCCTGCTCTGCAATCTCTGCATTCAGGCAGTCGACAGTAAGTACCATCAAATCCATAGAGCACTTGTTTAAGATATGTTCAAATCTCTCGCAGTAGGTTGTATTCTCTTTCATTAGAGTTGGACGTGTGCTCATTCTGAGCCCTCTAGGGATTCTTTTCACCCTGTGATATTCCGCAAGGGTGGCGGCATGCAAATCATAGGCTACTCTTTTTTTCTGTAATCTTTCGAAATCCTTTGCAATCGATTCAGAAGGTGCTGTTTTTAGGAAATCTCTTGATCCTTTAGTCAAAGTTGTAATGCGAGCTGCTTCTACATCTGTATATGAGAAAGTCTTTAACTCTTGTTGTGTAGTATCCATGTTCCAAAATCACAGGTAAATTCCTTATCAGGACCTAGGTGCACGAGTCGAGTGGATACAGTATCCAAAATACAAAGTCAATTGACTCAGCACACAACGGTCCCTGTGCCAGCCACTCAAGAGACCCACTCTAGTCTCTAAAGTAATATCCAAACACACTCCAAAAAGAGTAGCAGCAAACAATTGTGTTTATTGGGTACAACACAGCATTAACAGCAACGTTTCGGTATTGCTACCTTATTCATGCTAAACATCATACTGCAATGATTCTATTTAAACCTAAACACCACTAGGTGGCGCTGCAGGTTCAACTTCCTATTAACTCTTTACATCAAAAATATTTTATACATCAAAAAACATTAAAAAAACTCTATAATATATTAATTATAATTAAATTACAAAAACAAATATTTATAGAATCATGTTATTTTCTCAAATACAGATTAATTTATGAAAAAATACAAAATTAATTCATAAAAAATTATTATAGAAAGACAGACATATCCAGATCTTTATTTAACCCATTTGGTTCCATAGTGCCTAATTTCCAAATCCAGAAACTTTCTCTCTGTTTAAGGAGAAGTTCTCTATTCCCTAACCTTCTTGGTATTTCTATTTTCTCAATAATTTGAAAGCGCAATTGCCCAATTGAATGGCCCATTTCTACAAAATGTTGTGCTACTGGCGCTTTAAAATTCTTAATTCGAATAGAGCTTTTATGTTCAATTATCCTATCTTTGATAGTTCTGGTCGTCTCTCCGACGTAGCCACGCCCACAGGGGCATTTAATTAAATAAACCACATAAGTGGTTAAGCAAGTATGAAAGCCATTAATTTTAAACTTTTTTCCCGTAGTTGGATGCACAAATGTGGGCCCTTTAATCATGTTGTTACAACAAGAGCATCCCAAACAGGGATAACTCCCTTCATTCTTACTTTTAATGAATTTTTGTGTTGACTTAATATTTGTCCCTATATCTGCTCTAACTAATTGTTGTTTCAAATTAAAACTCTGTTTATACGCTGGCATGGGTAAGTTCTTAAATTCTTTAATTTGGGGGTTACATTCAGAGAGTATAGACCAATGTTTTCTCAGGATATATTGGATTTGGTTAGACTGGGAATTAAATTCAGATACAAATATGAGGCGATCCTCTTTATTATTTTCCTTCTGTTTAGTTTTAAGTAAACCTTCTCTAGGAACAGAAAGTGCATGATTAATTTCAGCTTCTAATATATCTGATGGGTATCCTCTTTTAGAAAATCTGTCTGCCATTTCTATCATTCTTTTTCTTACTAGATTTTCATCAGTAATAATTCTGCGGGCTCGTAAGAACTGACTACGGGGAAGAGCCTTCAGGAGGGATCCAGGATGGGCACTATCAAAGTGCAATAAACTATTCCTGTCTGTTTCTTTTCTAAATAAGTCAACCTTCAACTCTCTTCCTTCCTTAATAATCCTAGTGTCAAGAAAAGCAATATTACTCTCACTCCAAGTTAGCTTAAATTTTATGTGGCCAGATGCTCCATTTATATCCTCCACAAATTTAAGTAGGGATCCAACGTCGCCCCACCATATCCCAAAGATATCATCGATATAGCGCCACCAACAGGCGCCATACCGATGAAATCCAGGATTGGAAAAAACAAACTTTTCTTCGAATACATTCATAAAAATGTTAGCGTAATTCGGGGCGACGTTGGACCCCATTGCAGTCCCTTGTATCTGAAGAAAAAATTCATCTCCAAATAAAAAGTAATTACAATAAAGAATTAATTCTAATAGCTGAAGGAGAAAGTGAACCTGGGCTTTAGAATAGTTTTTATCCATATCTAACACCATCTTAACTGCACCCATACCGCTCTCGTGAGTAATTGATGTATATAAACTTTCTACATCTAAACTATATAGAATAAACTTGTCAGATTCAAAAACCAAGGTGTCTATCTTTCTTAAAAAGTCACTTGTGTCTTTCAAAAAAGAATTGGATATTTCAACAAATGGTCTAAGAATACGGTCTAGAAAGATAGACACATTGGTCAAGATAGACTGATTACTAGCCACAATTGGGCGGCCTGGGGGTTCAAGTAAATTTTTATGCACTTTTGGAAGTGTATAGAGCACAGGAGTGCAAGGGTGCTCTATATATAGAAATTTAAACAAATCTTTACCAATAAGACCATAGTTCAATGCTCTCTGACATATTTTTTTCAACTCATTCTGAATCAGGAATACAGGGTTATTTGGCAATTTCTTGTACACATCGGACTTACTTAATTGTTGTTTAATTTCTTCCACATAGTAATTCTTATCTAGGGCTATAATCGCCCCGCCCTTATCAGCACGCTTCAAAATAATGTCATCCCTCGCTTTTAAAGTTTTTAAAGCAGCTACATTCTTTGCATTAAAGTTACTTTTTTGTTTTTTAGTGTAACCAAATTTATTAGATACAGGACTACACCTTTCATTATGTTTCTTTTTGTCAGTGTCAGCTTGTAATTTAGCTATATCATGTTCTACAAGATTAATGTATGTCTCTATGCTATGGTTGTTTTGTGGTGGTAAAAAAGTGCTTTTATTTTTTAAACCAAGCTTAGGTAGATTAAATACAGACTGTTCGGATTCTAATTTAGTACTCTGTTGCAGATTACACATAAACCCTTTTAACCTTAAATTACGGTAGAACTTAAATAAATCTTTGCTAAGTTGGAAAAAGTCACAATCTCTTCTGGGACAGAAGGACAGTCCTTTATTAAGAGTGCACAGTTCATCTTGCGAAAGTTCAGCCTTGGAAATATTAATCACTGTATCTTCTACTTCTTTATCACTAGCAAACAAATTAGCAGCTACCTTTAAGACCTTACCCGGCCCGGCATTTACTTGCCCCTTCTCGGTCTCAATTGCTTTTTCTTTTCTTTCTCTTTTTTCTGATCGGCGGTGTTTCCGGCCGCCACGCCGATGTCGGATTCGGAGTCCCCCGGTGACGTATCGGAGGATCCGGTACTACTTCCAGAACTATCAAAGATAGGATAATTGAACATAAAAGCTCTATTCGAATTAAGAATTTTAAAGCGCCAGTAGCACAACATTTTGTAGAAATGGGCCATTCAATTGGGCAATTGCGCTTTCAAATTATTGAGAAAATAGAAATACCAAGAAGGTTAGGGAATAGAGAACTTCTCCTTAAACAGAGAGAAAGTTTCTGGATTTGGAAATTAGGCACTATGGAACCAAATGGGTTAAATAAAGATCTGGATATGTCTGTCTTTCTATAATAATTTTTTATGAATTAATTTTGTATTTTTTCATAAATTAATCTGTATTTGAGAAAATAACATGATTCTATAAATATTTGTTTTTGTAATTTAATTATAATTAATATATTATAGAGTTTTTTAATGTTTTTTGATGTATAAAATATTTTTGATGTAAAGAGTTAATAGGAAGTTGAACCTGCAGCGCCACCTAGTGGTGTTTAGGTTTAAATAGAATCATTGCAGTATGATGTTTAGCATGAATAAGGTAGCAATACCGAAACGTTGCTGTTAATGCTGTGTTGTACCCAATAAACACAATTGTTTGCTGCTACTCTTTTTGGAGTGTGTTTGGATATTACTTTAGAGACTAGAGTGGGTCTCTTGAGTGGCTGGCACAGGGACCGTTGTGTGCTGAGTCAATTGACTTTGTATTTTGGATACTGTATCCACTCGACTCGTGCACCTAGGTCCTGATAAGGAATTTACCTGTGATTTTGGAACATGGATACTACACAACAAGAGTTAAAGACTTTCTCATATACAGATGTAGAAGCAGCTCGCATTACAACTTTGACTAAAGGATCAAGAGATTTCCTAAAAACAGCACCTTCTGAATCGATTGCAAAGGATTTCGAAAGATTACAGAAAAAAAGATTAGCCTATGATTTGCATGCCGCCACCCTTGCGGAATATCACAGGGTGAAAAGAATCCCTAGAGGGCTCAGAATGAGCACACGTCCAACTCTAATGAAAGAGAATACAACCTACTGCGAGAGATTTGAACATATCTTAAACAAGTGCTCTATGGATTTGATGGTACTTACTGTCGACTGCCTGAATGCAGAGATTGCAGAGCAGGATGAGAAATTGGCATCTATGGAGGCTGAAATCAAGAGCGGACTATCTCTTAATGAAGCAACGAAACTACTAAAAGAGGTGAACTCTAAAATTGAAGACCTGAAAAAGGTAATAGAAGAACGAAAAAGATCAAAGTTTTCAAGAGATGAGAACGATTACCTTCAAAATAGGGTTTACCGTTGGAAGTATGATCCGGAAGGAGTAAGCAGAAGACAAGCTTCCGGTTTCCAAAGGCGTAGGAATCGTTACCCCATGAAGAGTGGAAGTAGTACCGGATCCTCCGATACGTCACCGGGGGACTCCGAATCCGACATCGGCGTGGCGGCCGGAAACACCGCCGATCAGAAAAAAGAGAAAGAAAAGAAAAAGCAATTGAGACCGAGAAGGGGCAAGTAAATGCCGGGCCGGGTAAGGTCTTAAAGGTAGCTGCTAATTTGTTTGCTAGTGATAAAGAAGTAGAAGATACAGTGATTAATATTTCCAAGGCTGAACTTTCGCAAGATGAACTGTGCACTCTTAATAAAGGACTGTCCTTCTGTCCCAGAAGAGATTGTGACTTTTTCCAATTTAGCAAAGATTTATTTAAGTTCTACCGTAATTTAAGGTTAAAAGGGTTTATGTGTAATCTGCAACAGAGTACTAAATTAGAATCCGAACAGTCTGTATTTAATCTACCTAAGCTTGGTTTAAAAAATAAAAGCACTTTTTTACCACCACAAAACAACCATAGCATAGAGACATACATTAATCTTGTAGAACATGATATAGCTAAATTACAAGCTGACACTGACAAAAAGAAACATAATGAAAGGTGTAGTCCTGTATCTAATAAATTTGGTTACACTAAAAAACAAAAAAGTAACTTTAATGCAAAGAATGTAGCTGCTTTAAAAACTTTAAAAGCGAGGGATGACATTATTTTGAAGCGTGCTGATAAGGGCGGGGCGATTATAGCCCTAGATAAGAATTACTATGTGGAAGAAATTAAACAACAATTAAGTAAGTCCGATGTGTACAAGAAATTGCCAAATAACCCTGTATTCCTGATTCAGAATGAGTTGAAAAAAATATGTCAGAGAGCATTGAACTATGGTCTTATTGGTAAAGATTTGTTTAAATTTCTATATATAGAGCACCCTTGCACTCCTGTGCTCTATACACTTCCAAAAGTGCATAAAAATTTACTTGAACCCCCAGGCCGCCCAATTGTGGCTAGTAATCAGTCTATCTTGACCAATGTGTCTATCTTTCTAGACCGTATTCTTAGACCATTTGTTGAAATATCCAATTCTTTTTTGAAAGACACAAGTGACTTTTTAAGAAAGATAGACACCTTGGTTTTTGAATCTGACAAGTTTATTCTATATAGTTTAGATGTAGAAAGTTTATATACATCAATTACTCACGAGAGCGGTATGGGTGCAGTTAAGATGGTGTTAGATATGGATAAAAACTATTCTAAAGCCCAGGTTCACTTTCTCCTTCAGCTATTAGAATTAATTCTTTATTGTAATTACTTTTTATTTGGAGATGAATTTTTTCTTCAGATACAAGGGACTGCAATGGGGTCCAACGTCGCCCCGAATTACGCTAACATTTTTATGAATGTATTCGAAGAAAAGTTTGTTTTTTCCAATCCTGGATTTCATCGGTATGGCGCCTGTTGGTGGCGCTATATCGATGATATCTTTGGGATATGGTGGGGCGACGTTGGATCCCTACTTAAATTTGTGGAGGATATAAATGGAGCATCTGGCCACATAAAATTTAAGCTAACTTGGAGTGAGAGTAATATTGCTTTTCTTGACACTAGGATTATTAAGGAAGGAAGAGAGTTGAAGGTTGACTTATTTAGAAAAGAAACAGACAGGAATAGTTTATTGCACTTTGATAGTGCCCATCCTGGATCCCTCCTGAAGGCTCTTCCCCGTAGTCAGTTCTTACGAGCCCGCAGAATTATTACTGATGAAAATCTAGTAAGAAAAAGAATGATAGAAATGGCAGACAGATTTTCTAAAAGAGGATACCCATCAGATATATTAGAAGCTGAAATTAATCATGCACTTTCTGTTCCTAGAGAAGGTTTACTTAAAACTAAACAGAAGGAAAATAATAAAGAGGATCGCCTCATATTTGTATCTGAATTTAATTCCCAGTCTAACCAAATCCAATATATCCTGAGAAAACATTGGTCTATACTCTCTGAATGTAACCCCCAAATTAAAGAATTTAAGAACTTACCCATGCCAGCGTATAAACAGAGTTTTAATTTGAAACAACAATTAGTTAGAGCAGATATAGGGACAAATATTAAGTCAACACAAAAATTCATTAAAAGTAAGAATGAAGGGAGTTATCCCTGTTTGGGATGCTCTTGTTGTAACAACATGATTAAAGGGCCCACATTTGTGCATCCAACTACGGGAAAAAAGTTTAAAATTAATGGCTTTCATACTTGCTTAACCACTTATGTGGTTTATTTAATTAAATGCCCCTGTGGGCGTGGCTACGTCGGAGAGACGACCAGAACTATCAAAGATAGGATAATTGAACATAAAAGCTCTATTCGAATTAAGAATTTTAAAGCGCCAGTAGCACAACATTTTGTAGAAATGGGCCATTCAATTGGGCAATTGCGCTTTCAAATTATTGAGAAAATAGAAATACCAAGAAGGTTAGGGAATAGAGAACTTCTCCTTAAACAGAGAGAAAGTTTCTGGATTTGGAAATTAGGCACTATGGAACCAAATGGGTTAAATAAAGATCTGGATATGTCTGTCTTTCTATAATAATTTTTTATGAATTAATTTTGTATTTTTTCATAAATTAATCTGTATTTGAGAAAATAACATGATTCTATAAATATTTGTTTTTGTAATTTAATTATAATTAATATATTATAGAGTTTTTTAATGTTTTTTGATGTATAAAATATTTTTGATGTAAAGAGTTAATAGGAAGTTGAACCTGCAGCGCCACCTAGTGGTGTTTAGGTTTAAATAGAATCATTGCAGTATGATGTTTAGCATGAATAAGGTAGCAATACCGAAACGTTGCTGTTAATGCTGTGTTGTACCCAATAAACACAATTGTTTGCTGCTACTCTTTTTGGAGTGTGTTTGGATATTACTTTAGAGACTAGAGTGGGTCTCTTGAGTGGCTGGCACAGGGACCGTTGTGTGCTGAGTCAATTGACTTTGTATTTTGGAAGCTGTCTGTCAGTACCCAGTTTGCCAAAAAAAAGTGTTTTATTATTTTTTTTATATATAATAAAACATTTTTGTAGTGTAGCTACCCCCCTGAATACCCTCAACCCCCTACCAGATCCCTTGACCAATATTTATTCCCCCCCTCCCTCCTTCCCATATGCTTCCAGCGCTTGAAACCCCAGATGACGTTGAGGCACGTCCTTGGTCCTTAACTGTATTTTTTTGTAGGACGTGCCTGACACGGCCTTGGTCATTAATGGGTTAAAGTGATATGGAATCCAAAAATGTTCTTTTGTGATTCAGACAGAGCACACAATTTTAAAAAAAGTTTTTAATTTACTGCTATTATCAAATTTGCTTCATTTTCTTGTTATCCTTTGCTGAAGCAACAGCATTGCACTACTGGCAGCTAGCTGAACACATCTAGTTAGCCAATCACAAGAGACAAATGTGTGCAGGCACCAATAAGGAGCTCGCTCCTACTAGTGTAGGATATGTGCATATTCTTTTTCAACAGGGGATAATAAGAGAACGAAGCATATTTGAAAAAAGTGCATTTAAAAGTATCTTAAAATTACATGTTCTATCTGAATCATGCAAGTTTAATTTTGACTTTTCTAAACTTTTAATGGATAGCTTAGCCAAGCTAAATGTTGCACAAATTAAAGTGATGAGTTAATGTGTTGTGCTGGAGACCTGAAGTAAACTGTTAGGGCCCCAATAAAAGTATATATAACACAAGTATAATGCAATAAACTAAAGTATTTTATTCACATAACATTTACAAATATTAAATGAAAGAAATATGTTTTATGTAAAATAAATGTTTAAAAGGTGTTTTAAAGAGATATAGGTATGTGGCAATGTGTTGGACTTGGAAGGGCTCAAAAGTGTATATATGTGTGTGTATTTGTATGTGTATATATTTATATGTATGTATATATGTGTGTGTGTGTATTTGTATGTGTATGTATTTATATATGTGTGTGTATTTGTATGTGTATGTATTTATATGTATGTGTGTGTGTGTGTGTATTTGTATGCATTTATATCTATGTATGTGTGTGTGTGTGTATTTGTATGTGTATGTATTTATATATGTGTGTGTGTGTGTATTTGTATGTGTATGTATTTATATGTATGTATGTGTGTGTGTATTTGTATGTATTTATATCTATGTATGTGTGTGTGTGTGTGTATTTGTATGTGTATGTATTTATATGTATGTATATATGTGTGTGTGTGTGTATTTGTATGTGTATGTATTTATATATGTGTGTGTATTTGTATGTGTATGTATTTATATGTATGTATGTGTATTTGTATGTATTTATATCTATGTATGTGTGTGTGTGTATTTGTATGCATTTATATCTATGTATGTGTGTGTGTATTTGTATGTATTTATATCTATGTATGTGTGTGTGGATTTGTATGTGTATGTATTTATATGTATATGTGTGTGGATTTGTATGTGTATGTATTTTTATGTATATGTGTGTGTGTGGATTTGTATGTTTATGTATTTATATGTATGTGGATTTGTATGTATTTATATATATGTATATGTGTGTGAACAAATGTATCTGCACACATATACATACATACACATATACAAATCTTACACACTTTTGAGCACTTCCCAATCCTTGTCATATACCATATCCCTTTAAAACACTGTTAAAACATTTTTATTATTTATATATATATATATATATATATATATATATATATATATATATATATATATATATATATACACACACACATTTTTAAATAAAAATATAATTTTACACTGTGTGAAGAACAAAAACTAGTTTCTCTGATTTATTAAAATATATTTTAATTTTGTTTTGTAGTTGTTATCTAGGCTTGAGATTGTAATATGAAATGTTTTAATTATGTTTTAGTAAAACTTTGCATTTATTTTCATTATTAATTTTGCCCCCTTTTCAAGTGTGAAATTGTGGGTTTTACAATTCTGATAATTGGAAGTAGACATGATAGACTTCACAAGCCTAACACTGCCGCATATCTATCCCTAAATTGACCTCAGCAGGGTTTATCTAATAATGAACTGCAATACAACGGAGAAGCTATAAACAAAATGACAGTAGCAAGCCTTGTCAAATCCAGTAACACGTCTGGATTGGCTCTTCCAAATAAATCAAGTAGTGGGTGGAGTAAACAAGGTGTTAATGCATTACAAAAAAATCACACTTGCATAGTATTTTGCAATTGCAAGACAGCAGAAAACCTTGTAATAACAATGTATTACTGTCCGTTTAATTGAAATTCAATTCTTGTATTTCTAAAGCCTATGGTTTCTATGTAAGTTAAAAGGACAATAAAGTGAAAATTAAACTTTCAAGATTCAACAGAGCACTCAATTTTAAACAACTTTCCAATTTTCTTCTATTATCAAATTTCCTTTGTTCACTTGGTATACTTTGTTGAAAGGCACACCTAGGTAAGCTCAGTAGCAGCAATAAACTACTGGGAGCTTGCTGCTGATTGGTGGTTGCACATATATGCCTCTTGTCTTTGGCTCACCCGATGTGTTCAGCTAGCTCCCAGTAGTGAATTGCTGCTCCTTCAACAAAGGACATCAAGGGAATGAAGACAATTTGATAAAAAGTAAATTAGAATAATACTTAAAGTTTATCGTTTTAAGTATTAGTGGGAAAACTATATTTATGAACAATGGTTTGTAGACTATTTAATAACGGCAAAACTAAACCCCCCAGACAAACTGTACAGGATATAACCCCTCAGGATTAGCTCAGATCTAACCTACCTGATAATCGTTCAGTAATATCGCTCATGGCGCGGCCGCTGATGAAACGGATTCTGCTGGCAAATGGTTGTAACAGCCACAAGTGATCTGCAACAGAATATGAAGAGATAAGAAACACCCCAGGGGGTTTTGTAAACATTGTGCTTTGTCTCTAGAGAGGCCAAGAAGCAAAAATTGTTACCTAGTTGTTTTTTTTTACAAAATTCTGGAAATTGCCTAAACCAGCTATTTGATTTGCAGCCTATGCAGGTTACAGAATATGCTAGGTTTGCCACCTCAGCCATGTTTTATTGGACACTTATGAGTTACACATGCTGCAGGGTGTTCGGGGGGGACATGAATAGTGCTGTTCAGTGTAACTATTTGTGAGCTTTCCAGGGTAAATTCATGTTCCTCCCTGCACACCCTGCAGCATGTGTAACTCATAAGCCTCCAGGAAACCATGGCTGAGGTGGCAAAATAGACCTAACAAAAGAGTGCAGAAATACTGGAAGTACTGTACAATTTTTACACAAAAACAAGAGCTGTTTAATGTCCTTTTATATTTTATTCAAAAAGAAATGAAAACAATACATATTATTCAGCTACTATTATTTGTATTGCCCTTGAATTCAACCATTTTTTTTAAGTTCACCTACAGGGGTCAATTTATCAAGCTTCATATGGAGCTTGATGCCCCGTGTTTCCAGCGAAAGACCGCTGCTCCATAACCTGTCCGCCTGCTCTAAGGCGACGGACAGAAATCAACCCGATCGAATACGGCAGAGGGCGATATTGCACCAGTCCAGCAGTTCACAAGAACTGCTGGTGAAATGATAAAGCGTATGCTGTCGGCATTTATCAATGTGCAGCGGACATGATACGCTACATCGTATCATGTGCGCTCGCACTATAATAAATTGACCTCACAATTTGTACCCTGTAAACATTTTATTGAGAATGTTTTTTTTTGGAAAATTTGACAACTGAATTCCCTAAATAATCTGTCAAAACATCCAAGTTGCAGGTTCAGTAGTGAAAGAACAGATCAGCTCTTCATCCATCTAAAGGTTGATAAAAAGATTACATTTATGTTGCTTAAATGGGGCATTTTCCTACTTTCCTGCCCGGATTAAAAACTAAAATTATTAGACTTACAGCAGACATATGTCCCTAAGGAACACAAGGAACAGGAAGCTCAACATTTTTGTTTCATTATCCAGTTCCAGATAGAGCATACAATTTTGAAAATAAGTTTTCAATTTATTCTATTTTATCAAATTTACTTTTTGCCTTGATGTTCTTAAAGAGAATACCTAGGTAGGTAGGTAGGTAGGGTGCGGAACACTATATGGCAGCAGTTTTGCAAAAATGTTTTTGAGCACTGGATGGCAGCAGTGTGTGCACAATATATAACATTTTTAAAAGCATTCTATATGGCTAGATTATGAGTGGTGAGCTAAGTGTTGCACGCAAGCGAAAAGGGGTTTATTGCAGCTCTTTGCGTGCGTCAGAAGTAGCGCATGTATTACAGTTTGAAAGTAAGCGCATGGGCGCAATTGAATTTAATGCACGTCGGGATAGCGCATCTTCATGGCACACTTGACTAAAAAATGTAAAAAACACATCAAAATGATATTTAAAAGTATAGTTACACTAATAATAGCGGTCTAATAAAAAGTACTTTAAACAAATTGCAATAAAAAGTTATAAGGGCTCAAAGATATGAGGTCTCAGGTGTTAGGAAAAAAAAGCCATGCAAAGGGCTTTAATATAGAGATACATGCAGATACATAACTAAATCTATAGACCTATATATGTGCATTGGAGAACTTTGCATTCATGTAAAATCATATGTATGCAATATTCATATTTAATAAAGTGTTTATGTATTTACTGTAAATATTTCACATTCCACAATTCACATTGTTCTTCACATAGGGGAATATGTTCTAAATATTTTTAAATATTTATTCCTATATATATTTGTATATATACACACACACATACTCTCACCGGCCACTTTATTAGGTACACCTGTTCAATTGCTTGGTAACACAAATTGCTAATCAGCCAATCACATGGCAGCAATTCAATGCATTTAGGCATCTAGACGTGGTAAAGACGACTTGCTGAAGTTCAAATCAAGCATCACAATGGGGAAGAAAGGGGATTTAAGTGAGTTTGAACGTGGCATGGTTGTTGGTGCCAGACGTGCTGGTATGAGTATTTAAAAAACTGCTGATCTACTGGGATTTTCACACACAACCATCTCTAGGGTTTACAGAGAATGGTCCGAAAAAGAGAAAAACATAATTTATGTAAGAACTTACCTGATAAATTCATTTCTTTCATATTAACAAGAGTCCATGAGCTAGTGACGTATGGGATATACATTCCTACCAGGAGGGGCAAAGTTTCCCAAACCTTAAAATGCCTATAAATACACCCCTCACCACACCCACAAATCAGTTTAACGAATAGCCAAGAAGTGGGGTGATAAGAAAAAAAGTGCGAAGCATATAAAATAAGGAATTGGAATAATTGTGCTTTATACAAAAAAATCATAACCACCACAAAAAAGGGTGGGCCTCATGGACTCTTGTTAATATGAAAGAAATGAATTTATCAGGTAAGTTCTTACATAAATTATGTTTTCTTTCATGTAATTAACAAGAGTCCATGAGCTAGTGACGTATGGGATAATGACTACCCAAGATGTGGATCTTTCCACACAAGAGTCACTAGAGAGGGAGGGATAAAATAAAGACAGCCAATTCCTGCTGAAAATAATCCACACCCAAAATAAAGTTTAACGAAAAACATAAGCAGAAGATTCAAACTGAAATCGCTGCCTGAAGAACTTTTCTACCAAAAACTGCTTCAGAAGAAGAAAATACATCAAAATGGTAGAATTTAGTAAAAGTATGCAAAGAGGACCAAGTTGCTGCTTTGCAGATCTGGTCAACCGAAGCTTCATTCCTAAACGCCCAGGAAGTAGATACTGACCTAGTAGAATGAGCTGTAATTCTCTGAGGCGGAATTTTACCCGACTCAACATAGGCAAGATGAATTAAAGATTTCAACCAAGATGCCAAAGAAATGGCAGAAGCTTTCTGGCCTTTTCTAGAACCGGAAAAGATAACAAATAGACTAGAAGTCTTACGGAAAGATTTCGTAGCTTCAACATAATATTTCAAAGCTCTAACAACATCCAAAGAATGCAACGATTTCTCCTTAGAATTCTTAGGATTAGGACATAATGAAGGAACCACAATTTCTCTACTAATGTTGTTGGAATTCACAACCTTAGGTAAAAATTCAAAAGAAGTTCGCAACACCGCCTTATCCTGATGAAAAATCAGAAAAGGAGACTCACAAGAAAGAGCAGATAATTCAGAAACTCTTCTAGCAGAAGAGATGGCCAAAAGGAACAAAACTTTCCAAGAAAGTAATTTAATGTCCAATGAATGCATAGGTTCAAACGGAGGAGCTTGAAGAGCTCCCAGAACCAAATTCAAACTCCAAGGAGGAGAAATTGACTTAATGACAGGTTTTATACGAACCAAAGCTTGTACAAAACAATGAATATCAGGAAGAATAGCAATCTTTCTGTGAAAAAGAACAGAAAGAGCGGAGATTTGTCCTTTCAAAGAACTTGCGGACAAACCCTTATCTAAACCATCCTGAAGAAACTGTAAAATTCTCGGTATTCTAAAAGAATGCCAAGAAAAATGATGAGAAAGACACCAAGAAATATAAGTCTTCCAGACTCTATAATATATCTCTCTAGATACAGATTTACGAGCCTGTAACATAGTATTAATCACGGAGTCAGAGAAACCTCTTTGACCAAGAATCAAGCGTTCAATCTCCATACCTTTAAATTTAAGGATTTCAGATCCGGATGGAAAAAAGGACCTTGCGACAGAAGGTCTGGTCTTAACGGAAGAGTCCATGGTTGGCAAGATGCCATCCGGACAAGATCCGCATACCAAAACCTGTGAGGCCATGCCGGAGCTATTAGCAGAACAAACGAGCATTCCCTCAGAATCTTGGAGATTACTCTTGGAAGAAGAACTAGAGGCGGAAAGATATAGGCAGGATGATACTTCCAAGGAAGTGATAATGCATCCACTGCCTCCGCCTGAGGATGCCGGGATCTGGACAGATACCTGGGAAGTTTCTTGTTTAGATGAGAGGCCATCAGATCTATCTCTGGGAGCCCCCACATTTGAACAATCTGAAGAAATACCTCTGGGTGAAGAGACCATTCGCCCGGATGCAACGTTTGGCGACTGAGATAATCCGCTTCCCAATTGTCTACACCTGGGATATGAACCGCAGAGATTAGACAGGAGCTGGATTCCGCCCAAACCAAAATTCGAGATACTTCTTTCATAGCCAGAGGACTGTGAGTCCCTCCTTGATGATTGATGTATGCCACAGTTGTGACATTGTCTGTCTGAAAACAAATGAACGATTCTCTCTTCAGAAGAGGCCAAAACTGAAGAGCTCTGAAAATTGCACGGAGTTCCAAAATATTGATCGGTAATCTCACCTCCTGAGATTCCCAAACTCCTTGTGCCGTCAGAGATCCCCACACAGCTCCCCAACCTGTGAGACTTGCATCTGTTGAAATTACAGTCCAGGTCGGAAGAACAAAAAAGCCCCCTGAATTAAACGATGGTGATCTGTCCACCACGTTAGAGAGTGTCGAACAATCGGTTTTAAAGATATTAATTGATATATCTTCGTGTAATCCCTGCACCATTGGTTCAGCATACAGAGCTGAAGAGGTCGCATGTGAAAACGAGCAAAGGGGATCGCGTCCGATGCAGCAGTCATAAGACCTAGAATTTCCATGCATAAGGCTACCGAAGGGAATGATTGAGACTGAAGGTTTCGACAAGCTGTAATCAATTTTAGACGTCTCTTGTCTGTTAAAGACAGAGTCATGGACACTGAATCTATCTGGAAACCCAGAAAGGTTACCCTTGTTTGAGGAATCAAAGAACTTTTTGGTAAATTGATCCTCCAACCATGATCTTGAAGAAACAACACAAGTCGATTCGTATGAGACTCTGCTAAATGTAAAGACTGAGCAAGTACCAAGATATCGTCCAAATAAGGAAATACCACAATACCCTGTTCTCTGATTACAGACAGAAGGGCACCGAGAATTTTTGTGAAAATTCTTGGAGCTGTAGCAAGGCCAAACGGTAGAGCCACAAATTGGTAATGCTTGTCTAGAAAAGAGAATCTCAGGAACTGGTAATGATCTGGATGAATCGGAATATGCAGATATGCATCCTGTAAATCTATTGTGGACATATAATTCCCTTGCTGAACAAAAGGCAATATAGTCCTTACAGTTACCATCTTGAACGTTGGTATCCTTACATAACGATTCAATAATTTTAGATCCAGAACTGGTCTGAAGGAATTCTCCTTCTTTGGTACAATGAAGAGATTTGAATAAAACCCCATCCCCTGTTCCGGAACTGGAACTGGCATAAATACTCCAGCCAACTCTAGATCTGAAACACAATTCAGAAATGCTTGAGCTTTCACTGGATTTACTGGGACACGGGAAAGAAAAAATCTCTTTGCAGGAGGTCTCATCTTGAAACCAATTCTGTACCCTTCTGAAACAATGTTCTGAATCCAAAGATTGTGAACAGAATTGATCCAAATTTCTTTGAAAAAACGTAACCTGCCCCCTACCAGCTGAACTGGAATGAGGGCCGTACCTTCATGTGAACTTAGAAGCAGGCTTTGCCTTTCTAGCAGGCTTGGATTTATTCCAGACTGGAGATGGTTTCCAAACTGAAACTGCTCCTGAGGACGAAGGATCAGGCTTTTGTTCTTTGTTGAAACGAAAGGAACGAAAACGATTGTTAGCCCTGTTTTTACCTTTAGATTTTTTATCCTGTGGTAAAAAAGTTCCTTTCCCACCAGTAACAGTTGAAATAATAGAATCCAACTGAGAACCAAATAATTTGTTTCCCTGGAAAGAAATGGAAAGTAGAGTTGATTTAGAAGCCATATCAGCATTCCAAGTCTTAAGCCATAAAGCTCTTCTGGCTAAGATAGCCAGAGACATAAACCTAACATCAACTCTAATAATATCAAAAATGGCATCACAGATAAAATTATTAGCATGCTGGAGAAGAATAATAATATCATGAGAATCACGATTTGTTACTTGTTGCGCTAGAGTTTCCAACCAAAAAGTTGAAGCTGCAGCAACATCAGCCAATGATATAGCAGGTCTAAGAAGATTACCTGAACACAGATAAGCTTTTCTTAGAAAAGATTCAATTTTTCTATCTAAAGGATCCTTAAACGAGGTACCATCTGACGTAGGAATGGTAGTACGTTTAGCAAGGGTAGAAATAGCCCCATCAACTTTAGGGATTTTGTCCCAAAATTCTAACCTGTCAGGCGGAACAGGATATAATTGCTTAAAACGTTTAGAAGGAGTAAATGAATTACCCAATTTATCCCATTCTTTGGAAATTACTGCAGAAATAGCATTAGGAACAGGAAAAACTTCTGGAATAACCGCAGGAGCTTTAAAAACCTTATCCAAACGTATAGAATTAGTATCAAGAGGACTAGAATCCTCTATTTCTAAAGCAATTAGTACTTCTTTAAGTAAAGAGCGAATAAATTCCATCTTAAATAAATATGAAGATTTATCAGCATCAATCTCTGAGATAGAATCCTCTGAACCAGAAGAGTCCAAAGAATCAGAATGATGGTGTTCATTTAAAAATTCATCTGTAGAGAGAGAAGATTTAAAAGACTTTTTACGTTTACTAGAAGGAGAAATAACAGACAAAGCCTTCTTTATGGATTCAGAAACAAAATCTCTTATGTTATCAGGAACATTCTGCACCTTAGATGTTGAGGGAACTGCAACAGGCAATGGTACATTACTAAAGGAAATATTATCTGCTTTAACAAGTTTGTCATGACAATTATTACAAACAACAGCTGGAGGAATAGCTACCAAAAGTTTACAGCAGATACACTTAGCTTTGGTAGATCCAGCAGGCAGTGATTTTCCTGTAGTATCTTCTGGCTCAGATGCAACGTGAGACATCTTGCAATATGTAAGAGAAAAAACAACATATAAAGCAAAAGAGATCAAATTCCTTATAAGACAGTTTCAGGAATGGGAAAGAATGCCAAATATCAAGCTTCTAGCAACCAGAAGCAAATGAAAAATGAGACTGAAATAATGTGGAGACAAAAGCGACGCCCATATTTTTTAGCGCCAAATAAGACGCCCACATTATTTGGCGCCTAAATGCTTTTGGCGCCAAAAATGATGCCACATCCGGAACGCCGACATTTTTGGCGCAAAATAACGTCAAAAAATGACGCAACTTCCGGCGACACGTATGACGCCGGAAACGGAAAAGAATTTTTGCGCCAAAAAAGTCCGCGCCAAGAATGACGCAATAAAATGAAGCATTTTCAGCCCCCGCGAGCCTAACAGCCCACAGGGAAAAAAGTCAAATTTTTGAGGTAAGAAAAATATGATAATTCAATGCATAATCCCAAATATGAAACTGACTGTCTGAAAATAAGGAAAGTTGAACATTCTGAGTCAAGGCAAATAAATGTTTGAATACATATATTTAGAACTTTATAAATAAAGTGCCCAACCATAGCTTAGAGTGTCACAGAAAATAAGACTTACTTACCCCAGGACACTCATCTACATGTTTGTAGAAAGCCAAACCAGTACTGAAACGAGAATCAGTAGAGGTAATGGTAAATATAAGAGTATATCGTCGATCTGAAAAGGGAGGTAAGAGATGAATCTCTACGACCGATAACAGAGAACCTTATGAAATAGACCCCGTAGAAGGAGAACACTGCATTCAATAGGCAATACTCTCTTCACATCCCTCTGACATTCACTGCACGCTGAGAGGAAAACCGGGCTCCAACTTGCTGCGGAGCGCATATCAACGTAGAATCTAGCACAAACTTACTTCACCACCTCCCTTGGAGGCAAAGTTTGTAAAACTGATTTGTGGGTGTGGTGAGGGGTGTATTTATAGGCATTTTAAGGTTTGGGAAACTTTGCCCCTCCTGGTAGGAATGTATATCCCATACGTCACTAGCTCATGGACTCTTGTTAATTACATGAAAGAAATATACAGTGAGCGGCAGTTGTGTGGATGAAAATGCCTTGTTGATGTCAGAGGTCAGAGGAGAATGGGCAGACTAGTCTGAGATGATAGAAAGGCAACAGTAACTCAAATAACCACTCGTTACAACCAAGGTATGCAGAATTAGGGCTAGATTTATTAAGCCCCTACGGCAGCAAGTTCTCTCAAGAACTTGCTCGCCGTGATTTATCAAGCAGCGGTCACTAGACCGCTGCTTCCCTAACATCTACGCCACCTCTATTGTGGCGAAATTCAATCTCCTCGGTCGAGTCCGACCGAGGAGATTGACAGCTCCTGCCCGCGCGTGATTGGCTGTGCGCGGGCAGGGGGTGGGATTGCACGCGAGCGCAAAATTGCGCTCGTGTGCAATGTTAATTACCTGCTGCAGGTAATTTCGCCCCGCAACAGGCGAGCTGAGGCGTACAGAGGCGCGTATACACTCCCCTGTACGCCTCAGCGTTGATAAATCTAGCCCATAATCTCTGAATGTACAACATATCGAACCTTGAAGCAGATGGGCTACAGCAGCAGAAGACCACACCGGGTGCCACTCCTGTCAACTAAGAACAGGGAAAATGAGGCTACAATTTGCGCAGGCTCCCAAAATTGGACAATAGAAGATTGGAACAACGTTGCCTGGTCTGATGAGTCTCGATTTCAGCTGCGACATTCAGATGGGAGGGTTAGAATTTGGCCTGAACAACATGAAAGTATGGATCCATCCTGTCTTGTATCAACGGTTCAGGCTGCTGGTGGTGGTGTAATGGTGTGGGGGATATTTTCTTGGCACACTTTAGGCCCCTTAGTACCAATTGAGTATCGTTTAAACACCACGGCCTACCTGAGTATTGTTGCTGACCATGTCCATCCCTTTATGACTACAGTGTACCCATATTCTGATGGCTACTTCCAGCAGGATAATGCACCATGTCACAAAGCTCAAATCATCTCAAACTGGTTTCTTGAACATGACAATGAGTTCACTGTACTTCAATGGCCTACACAGTCACCAGATCTCAATCCAATAAAGTACCTTTGGTGGAACAGGAGATTCGCATCATGGATGTGCAGACGACAAATCTGCAGCAACTGCGTGATGCTATCATTTCAATATGGACCAAAATCTCTGTGGATGGTTTCCAACACCTTGTTAAATCTATGCCACAAATAATTAAGGTAGTTCTGAAGGCAAAAGGGGGTTAACCCAGTGCTAGCATAGTGTACCTAATAAAGTGGGCGGTGAGTGTATATATAGTCTATGGGGTAATACGTTAACACTGTTGCAATATACAAAGTTCGGCTTTTTGCATGCATCGGGTTAGCGTTCATGTGAAAACGTTTTTACTTTCAACTTGTTATACGCTTGCTACGCTAGTTGACGTGCGAGTGGGAGTGATAAATAGCACTCTACTTGTAATGGAGAGCTCCACTCGTAATCTAGTCCACAGTGCTCTAAACATGGGCACGATCCTGAGCCTACCTACTTTTTAAAAAAGATACCAAGAAAACAAAGTACATTTGATTATAGAAGTAGATTAAAACGTTTTTTGTCTTTTTGTGCGCTCTTTCTCAAACATGAAAAAATCTTTTGGTTTCTATTTCCCTTTAAATAAAAGTATAAAGTATAAATTAATGTAGGATCCAAACTATAGTGTCAAGATTGTAAGCTCCTGCGTGTAGGAACCACAATGCCTTCTGCATCACCAGTATAGTAACCTTTAATGTTTTGCCTTCATGATGTATTTAAAGGGATATTGATGCCACTGTAAATAGTGATACAGTACCTATGTTAGATATGAGCGTGTCTAAGACGGTCACTGCTGCGGTGTAGATGCCAGAATTCTTGGAGTTCAGGTTGTCGGTGACAATGATCACCATAGGCTGTAGCACATGATGCAGACTGTCCTTAAGCATTGGTATCATGATCGTTGCAGACTCCAGCGCATATTGGTTCACCTTCTTGTTGGCATCCTGCAGTCTTGGGTTAAAGGAGTCAAATATCTAAAGAAAATAAATTGCATAAATTAAAAACCAGAAAAAACAAACCCTGAAACAATAACTGGCGCATGTACAGAAAACAAATATCGTGACAAGATGAAGATAACGGAATAATTAATGCAAAATGGTCTTAAATAACAATGTTGCTTTTTACTCAGTTTGCATTAAAGGGACCATCTAAGGCATAATGAATTAATCTGCGCTCAGGAGCCACAATGCATTGACACCCCTGAGCAGGGCACAGCCAATCACAAGAGACTCATGTGCATAGGGTCTTATTACAGATAGTTCAGAGACATTCTCTAAATATTTTCATATACTGTCGGTATATCCCTTTAACTTTTAATTATGTTTGTTTAATTATGTGACCCAATACATTATTCAAAGTGGTAAATAATAATAATAAAAAAAGAAGCACTGATTTATGTATGAGCGCCAAATGTTTATTTTTTCTCCAAGTTTAGAGGTAAAATATTTTCAGTTAAATGCCCAATAGAGACCTCAGATCACATACATAGCCCACATGTACTACAACTTTGTAATTTTAAAGGTTTATTTTCAGCAAGTTATACACCAAAATACCAACTGCATCATCACTTGTGAGCACATTTAACAGGCAGCGAATGCTGCAATTTACCCCCGAAGTTAACTTAACCTTAGCTTGTCCGCCACCTTTTAAATGGCAAACTGCAATCATCCCAATCCAATACAATCAGTATGATTGACAACCCCTACTAGCGGCCGATTGGCCACAAATGTGCAGGGGGCAGCATTGCACAAGCATTTCACAAGAAATGCTGGTGCAATGTTAAACTCTGACAGCTTATGCTGTCTGCATTTAGTGATGCCCGGCGAATGTCCGGCCGGCATTTAATAAATTGGCCCCAAAAATGAATGGGGTTTAGCACATTTTAATCCATAGCACTGCATATACCATATGTCATCGTTTTCTGTATATAATGTATCTATACAAGTAGCAGATACACATAAAAGAACATTATTTGAAATAAATGACCGATTCCCAACTGGTGATGGGATAATGTTTATTGACATTTGATTGATAGAGAAAATGTTCCCCTTGACATTTGTACTCTAATTTTAATCTTTCCATAGAACAAAGGTTTTAGACACTTTGTTCAAGTCTTATATCTGAATGTTGATTTCCAAACGTAAGCTGAAGTTTATGTGAATCAACATACAAATGATACTAACAATATTAGCAAAATAAATGAATGAACCCGTGATACATTATTTTTAATGAATGTACCTAAAACATCCATTCCGTCCATAATCACATCCAACACATGTTTATTGCTATTCCAATTATTTAGTTTTGTTCAACTTGCAAAAAGCACCAGTTATTCTATCCTAGACAGTATGGCTGCATCAGGGGTGAAAGGGGGCACTTGATTCAGGAACCCGGAGCCAGGGGGGCTCGGACCTTGACTTTATAAAGTGTGCGCATATTTTAGTGAGTTATCCTAAAATAGCACATGTCATTGGGGAGGGGGCCATAATCAATGATTTAGTAAGGGGTCCACAAATTACTAGTGGGGCCCTGCTAGTCAGTAAACAATTTGGAGAGTTGGCATATATTAGGACAGGGTATTAACAATTATATGGAGAGATAAATATTGAATACAATTTTAACGGTCACAGTCCTGCTGTTTCAAGCCCCCTGTTACTCTACACTACAAATGGGGTGCAAATAGGTTTGCCACCTCGGCCATGTTTTCCTGGACACTTATGAGTTATACATGCTGCAGGGTAAGCAGGGCGGACATGTATTGGGTCTCTAAACATCACATGAATAGTACTGCTGAACAGCACAATACATGTTCCGTCCTGCTTACCCTACAGCATGTGTAACTCAGAAGTGTCCAGGAAAACAGGGCCAAGGTGACAACCTTAGGTGCAAACTACAGTGTGTGCATTTTTTTGGTGAATTAATAAAAGTTATTTTTGCTTTGTACCCTCCTGAGTGTAAACTCTTATTTTGAAATGAGATGATACCCATCTTCAGAAATGTATGTCCCTCTTATATACCCACCTGAACAATGTTTGTGGAGACAAACTTTATGTTGTTCTTGCAATGGTCAAGCAGAAGTGTGACTCCATCCATCTTGTTCTGAAACTCTTTGGCTGTTAGCAGTTTGCTTAGTTCCTTCAGCTGCTCTGTCACCTCTGCTGCCCGTACAGGCTGGCGCTTCGCCACTGGCGATTCTTGAGCTTCCAGCTCCTGCTCTGCCGCTTTGCTAATTCTGAAAGTATTTGTGAAAACATCAGTGCTAAAGAAGTAGTTGTCAAGTATAGCTGAGACAAGTGTCAGACATTCATTTACATGATGTGCTCAGATAGATTATGGATGTCCACAAATCCTGCTTGAAAAGTGTTTTCTGTCCAATTCTATCAATGCAATCTCTGATGCAATCTCTGATGAAGCTCATGTACGCATGCACGAAACGCGTCAGTTAAGAGGGAGCACTCCTTTACCTTTTTGGCTCTGATCCAATAAACTATTGGACTTTATTTACTATGGGACTCAAATGCGTGTTTCTTTTTTTCTAATATATCAATGCAAATACATCTGAATGTACATTTGTTTATATATACAGTATTTCACATCAATCTTGTATTTCAAAGGCAAGCATGAGTTATCTTCATATAAATGAGTGCAGGGGATGCATAACCAGGCAGGACCACACATCATTCTATAGACAACATATATGTGCCAAGCACAGTAAACAAATGATGTCTAATCATTTGATTTTTATACATTCATGTTCTCCCAATGACACAGTAAAAAGAGAAGTCTTAATATGTGTGCAGTAAATGTAGTTATCTATTAGTATTAAGTGTTACTAGTTTGTTTCTAATAGTCCTTAAAGGTATATGAAACATTTTTCTTTCATGATTTAGATAGAGCAACAACTTCCTAATTTACTTTCATTATCAACATTTCTTCGTTCTCTTGGTATCTTTTATTAAAAAGCAGGGGCGTATGCTTAGGGGACTGCCCATTTCTAGGGCATTATATGGCAGCAGTTTCTTTCTGGTATGTAGTTTTCCAGATGCCTACCTAGGTATCTCTTCAACAAAGAATATGATGGGAATTACGCATGTAGCCACCAATTACATATTACTGAAGACTGTCTCAACAGAACACTAGCATAACACTCTTTTGTGTGGGTTAAACACATTTGTATTAAGATTTACCCTTAAAGGTACATTTTTCTTCATGATTCAGAAAGAGCATACAATTTTAAACAAATTTCCAGTTTACTTCTATTATGTATTTTATTTAATTTACTCTCAAATCCTTTGCTGAAAAGCATACCTATATAGATTAAGAAGCACCAATGCACTACTGTGATCTAGCTGCTGATTGGTGGCTGCACATATGCCTCTTGTCATTGGTTCACCAGATGTGCTCAGCTAGCTCTCACTAGTGCATTGCTGCTCCTTCAACAAAGGATACAAAGAGAATCAAGCACATTTAATAATAGAAGAAAATTGGAAAGTTGTTTAAAATGGTATGTTCTATCTGAATCATGAAAGAAATGTGGTTCTCTCTTCCGTCCCTATATTTTGTAGATCACATATAAACAACAAGTATACCTAAATATGATGTGTGATAATATACTGTTCATGTCTTTGCCATTGTGCAACTTGTTTATCTCTGTTATAGACCAGAATGTTAATTTGCCCCAATAAATTATATTTCAGTCCAGAACTTTAGTCTTTAGTCCAGCCTGGTGTAACATAAAATAGTCTTTATTGCCCCGTTACCCTTTGTCTGAAGTCAGGCTCTCCTGGGAAGGTGCTGCGCTGCTTTTCTGTAGAGGTCTCTGACTCCTTGCAGAAGGTGCTTCTGACACGCTGTCACTGATTTCCTAAAAGTAGTCAAACACTTAATTACAATAACTATAATTGTTAATTAATGCTAATTAATGCTTAAAGTTATGGTAAACTCTCCTCTTTATAAAAACAGATCCAGAAGGTTACTGATATTTTTCAAAGAGTTTAATTCATCAGTTGTAATGAAGTTGCGCTATAATTTACTTTTTTAATATAGATATGAAATTCAAATTCCCCACGCTCCGCCGCCCATTTCAAAAGCCAGTTTTTCTATAAGCTATAGGTTTGAATTGTTGTCCAATCCATGCTCTCCCCATATGGCACTTTTGTTGTAGCTATAGCGCTGATTGGAGAACAGTTCAAACAAATTGACTTTTGAAGTTGCCAGCCGGAGCGCAGGGTATTTGAATTTCATATTTATAGTAAAAAGTAACTTATAGCACAATTTCAAGTGATGAATTAAACGCCATCTAAAATATCACTAACATTCCAGATCTGTTTTTATAAAGGGGAGAGTTTAAATAATAATTAAATGCTGTTCTTTCTTCTGCTTCACGGGACATTCTCACTTCTTGCCATTTTTTATTTTATAAAGCAACATTATATAAATGGCCTTTCCTATATCTAAAAAGTATAAAGAATTGACTGAATGGCTGCTTTAGTTATGATTTTACAATATAGAATCCAGTGTTGCCATCTACAATATATATATAGATAATTGATAACTGGGACCAAAAATATTCGGGGGCCAATAGCCAATCAGAAGTTTCTGAGCATACACACTTGCGAGTGTTTATAATGTTGAATTAATATTATAGTTTTTGTTCTTTTGTTAACAATATAAAAACTCTAGACGATACTTACTTTCTGTTTAATAGTGGCTATGAGGTCACGTAGGTCATGTGTTGGGATTAACCGCTCCATGTGCCCTTCAAATTTAGGGTGGCGCATTAACGCGCTCAACATCCTGCGGCCATAAAACCTAAATGTAAAAACAATGCCCAATGAGTCTTCATTAGTTATACATAACAGCACAACATGACCTTTAGTAGTGCGTGTTCTAATGAACCTGTATATGGTAAAATGTTTTCCTGGTAACAGAACGGTTAAAGCTCTTTTTGCCTCATGCTGAAATGTTTTATTATACAATAGGTTTGCTACGGATTATGTTGATGACTTGGATTGTAATTTTCTACTGTAAGGTAAGATTTTTTTTTTGCTTCTTACTGTCCTTTTTAATTGTTATTTCTTACGCTTTGTGATAAAATGTTGCATTAACCCTTTACGGTTAAATTTTACATAGTGCCCCAGCAGGTCTTATTTTCACGCCATATATATATTTTTTTTTTAAATCGAGCATTACAAAAAAAAAGCTTGAATAGAAAATTGCAGCATGTATTTTCAGATATACAAAAACGTTAAAACAGTTACGCTTTAGACCAGTATAGAAAAGTCTAAAGTGTTTTTTAACGTTTTTGTATATGCTGCAATTTTCAAAAGCTCCATGTAGGAGACACTGGCAGCATATTGTCATCCTCCCGGTGCTCAAGCCTCTGATAACGGGAGCGGAGAGTCCCAAGTAATGATTCCAGGAAGCTCGTCTGTTTGGTTCCGGTAGCACCATCTTACCATGCCGTTGCCATACTAATTGCACAGCTAAATAGCAAGTCCAGCAAGTAATAGCTAGATGTTGCTATTTAGCTGTGCAATTCAAAGCAAAAAGTCATGTCAGAATATATCTGTCATTGGACAGCAAGCGGTAAAACCCTTTGTCGGATATATTCCGGTATGGGACCGGAAAGGGTTAAAGCAGGGATAGGAAACCTTGGCCTCCCAGATGTTTCAACTGGACTTCAGAGTGCCTAAGCATCATGGGCAATGTAGTTCTGAAAGATCAGGTGTGCCAATGTTCCCCATCCCCTGCACTAAAGGAACATAAAAGTAATTTGCATATACAGTAACTATCGGCTAGATTACGAGTTTTGCGTTAGGCTGAAAAAGCAGCGTTAACAGGTGCTAACGCTGCTTTTTTCACTACCGCTGCTATTACGAGTCTTGAAGGTTTAGGGTCCCCGCTCACTTTTTTTGCCTTACCGCAAAACGACTTACGTAAACTTCGTAAAGTCTTTTTTCAATGGGACTTTTCTAACACTGGTATTACGAGTCTGTCCTGGGAGGCCAAAAAGTGAGCGGTACACCCTATCCTGTCAAAACTCCTACCGCATTTAAAAGTCAGTAGTTAAGAGTTTTATGGTATAACGCCGTAGCATAAAACTCATAACTAAAGTGCTAAAAGTACACTAACACCCATAAACTACCTATTAACCCCTAAACCGAGGCCCTCCCGCATCGCAAACACTAAAATAAATTTTTTAACTCCTAATCTGCCGCTCCAGACACTGCCGCCACCTACATTATATTTATGAACCCCTAATCTGCTGCCCCCAACATCGCCGACATCTACATTATATTTATTAACCCCTAATCTGCCGCCCCCAATGTCGCCGCTACCTACCTACATTTATTAACCCCTAATCTGCCGCCCCCAACGTCGCCGCCACTATATTAAAGTTATTAACCCCTAAACCTAAGTCTAACCCTAACACCCCCTAACTTAAATATAATTTAAATAAATCTAAATAAAATTCCTATCATTATTCCTATTTCAAACTAAATACTTACCTATAAAATAAACCCTAAGCTAGCTACAATATAACTAATAGTTACATTGTAGCTATATTAGGGTTTATTTTTCAGGCAAGTTTGTATTTATTTTAACTAGGTAGAATAGTTATTAAATAGTTATTAACTATTTAATAACTACCTAGCTAAAATAAATACAGAAGTACCTGTAAAATAAAACCTAATCTAAGTTACACTAACACCTAACACTACAATATAATTAAATACATTAACTACATTAAATACAATTACCTAAATTAAATTAAATAAAGTACAAAAAAAACCCCACTAAATTATAGAAAATAATAAACAAATTACAGATATTTAAACTAATTACACCTAATCTAATAGCCCTATTAAAATAAAAAAAGCCCCCCCAAAATAAAAAAAACCCTAGCCTAAACTAAACTACCAATAAGTAACCAAAGTAATCAGCTCTTTTACCTGTAAAAAAAAAATACAAACAACCCCCCCAACAGTAAAACCCACCACCCACACAACCAACCTCCCAAATAAAATACTATCTAAAAAAAAAACCAAAGCTCCCCATTGCCCTGAAAAGGGTATTTGGGTGGGCATTGCCCTTAAAAGGGCAGTTAGCTCTTTTGCTGCCCAAACCCTAACCTAAAAATAAAACCAACCCAATACACCCTTAAAAAAAACTAACACTAACCCCTGCAGATCGACTTACCGGGAGACGTCTTCATCCAAGCCGGGCTGCAGTCCTCAATGAAGCCAGATGGACAGAAGTCTTCATCCAGACGGCATCTTCTATCTTTATCCATCCGGTGCGGAGCGGGTCCATCTTCAAGACATCCGACGTGGAGCATCCTCTTCATCCGACGACTAAAGCTGAATGAAGGTACCTTTAAGTGACGTCATCCAAGATGGCGTCCCTTAGATTCCGATTGGCTGATAGAATGCTATCAGCCAATCGGAATTAAGGTAGAAAAAATCCTATTGGCTGATGCAATCAGCCAATAGGATTGGACTTCAATCCTATTGGCTGATCCAATCAGCCAATAGGATTGAGCTTGCATTCTATTGGCTGATTGTATCAGCCAATAGGATTGAAGTTCAATCCTATTGACTGATTGCATCAGCCAATAGGATTTTTTCTACCTTAATTCCGATTGGCTGATAGAATTCTATCAGCCAATCGGAATCTAAGGGACGCCATCTTGGATGACATCACTTAAAGGTACCTTCATTCAGCTTTAGTCGTCGGATGAAGAGGATGCTCCACGTCGGATGTCTTGAAGTTGGACCCGCTCCGCGCCGGATGGATGAAGATAGAAGATGCCGTCTGGATGAAGACTTCTGCCCGTCTGGAGGACCACTTTGCCTGGCTTGAATGAAGACTTTGGCCCAGCTTGGATGAAGACGTCTCCTGGTAAGTTGATCTTCAGGGGGTTAGTGTTATGTTTTTTTAAGGGTGTATTGGGTGGGTTTTATTTTTAGGTTAGGGTTTAGGCGGCAAAAGAGCTAACTGCCCTTAAAAGGGCAATGCCCAACCAAATGCCCTTTTCAGGGCAATGGGGAGCTTAGGTTTTTTTAGTTAGTATTTTATTTGGGGGGTTGGTTGTGTGGGTGGTGGGTTTTACTGTTGGGGGGTTTGTTTGTATTTCTTTTTACAGGTAAAAGAGCTGATTACTTTGGGGCAATGCCCCGCAAAAGGCCCTTTTAAGGGCTATTGGTAGTTTAGTTTAGGCTAAGGTTTTTTCTTTTATTTTGGGGGGCTTTTTTATTTTAATAGGGCTATTAGATTAGGTGTAATTAGTTTAAATATCTGTAATTTGTTTATTATTTTCTGTAATTTAGTGGGGGGTTTGTACTTTAGCTAATTTAATTAAATTTAGGTAATTGTATTTAATGTATTTAATTTATTTAATTATATTGTAGTGTTAGGTGTTAGTGTAACTTAGGTTAGGTTTTTTATTTTACAGGTAAATTTGTATTTATTTTAGCTAGGTAGTTATTAAATAGTTAATAACTATTTAATAACTATTCTACCTAGTTAAAATAAATACAAACTTGCCTGTAAAATAAAAATAAACCCTAAGATAGCTACAATGTAAATATTAGTTATATTGTAGCTAGATTAGGGTTTATTTTATAGGTAAGTATTTAGTTTTAAATAGGAATAATGTAGTTAATGATAGGAATTTTATTTAGATTTATTTAACCCCTTAATGACCAAGGACGTACGCCATACGTCCTCAAAAAAATACAGTTAATGACCGAGGACGTATGGCATACGTCCTTGGTCTTGGAAAGCGGTGGAAGCGATCTTGATCGCTTCCAGCAGCTTTCCAGTTATTGCAGTGATGCCTCGATATCGAGGCATCCTGCAATAACCCCCCTTGGCCATCTGATGCAGAGAGAGCCACTCTGTGGCCCTCTCTGCACCGGACATCGATGGCCGGTATCGTTGGTGGGTGGGAGCTTACGTGGGAGGCGGGTGGGCGGCCATCGATGGGCCATATGACGTTGAGGGGGGCGGGATCATGGGCGGGATCGCCGGGGGGTACGCAAGGACCCGCGTGTGTGCACGGGAGGGCACGGGCGCGTGCACGGGGTGGATGCGGGTGGGAACGGCTACACTACAAAAAACAATTAAAAATAAAAGTTGGGTAAAAGTATATTTTTTTAAAAATCGAAGTGATCTGGGAGGTGGAAGGGGGTTGTTCTTTGGGGGGGAAGCTACACTACAGAAAAAAAAAGAAAAAATAATTAAAAAGCATTTTTTTGCAGAAACTGGGTACTGGCAGACAGCTGCCAGTACCCAAGATGGCTCCCAGTAAGGTAGAGGGGGAGGGTTAGAGAGCTGTTTGGGGGGGATCAGGGAGGTTGGGGTCTAAGGGGGAATGCTACACATCAGCATACATAAATATGCTAAAAAAAAAATATATATTTTTTAAAAATACCTTTTATTTTAGTACTGGCAGACTTTCTGCCAGTACTTAAGATGGCGGGGACAATTGTGGGGTGGGAGAGGGAAGAGCACTGTTTGGGAGGGATCAGGGGGTCTGATGTGTGAGGTGGGAGGCTGATCTCTACACTAAAGATAAAATTAACTCTGCAAGCTCCCTACAAGCTACCTAATTAACCCCTTCACTGCTGGGCATAAAACATGTGTGGTGCGCAGTGGCATTTAGCGGCCTTCTAATTACCAAAAAGCAACGCCAAAGCCATATATGTCTGCTATTTCTGAACAAAGGGTATCCCAGAGAAGCATTTACAACCATTTGTGGCATAATTGCACAAGCTTTTTGTAAATAATTTCAGTGAGAAAACTAAAGTTTGTGAAAAAGTGAACAATTTTTTTTTATTTGATCGCTTTTGGCGGGGAAATTGTGGCATGAAATATACCAAAATGGGCCTAGATCAATACTTTGGGTTGTCTACTACACTACACTAAAGCTAAACTTAACCCTACAAGCTCCCTACAAGCTCCCTAATGAACCCCTTCACTGCTGCGCATAATACACGTGTTGTGCGCAGTGGCATTTTGTGGCCTTCTTTTTACCAAAAAGCAATGCCAAAGCCATATATGTCTGCTATTTATGAACAAAGGGGATCCCAGAGAAGCTTTTACAACCATTTGTGCCATAATTGCACAAGTTGTTTGTAAATAATTTCAGTGAGAAATCTAAAATTGTGAAAAAGTGAACAATTTTTTTTTATTTGATCGCATTTGGCGGTGAAATGGTGGCATGAAATATACCAAGATGGGCCTAGATCAATTCTTGGGGTTGTCTACTACACTAAACTAAAGCTAAAATTAACCCTAGAAGCTCCCTACATGCTCCCTAATTAACCCCTCCACTGCTGGGCATAATACACGTGTGGTGCGCAGTTGCATTTAGCGGCCTTCTAATTACCAAAAAAAAATGCCAAAGCCATATATGTCTGCTATTTATAAACAAAGGGGATCCCAGAGAAGCATGTACAACCATTTGTGCCACAATTGCACAAGTTGTTTGCAAATAATTTAAGTGACAAACCTAAAGTTTGTGAAAAAAATTGTGAAAAAGTGAACAATTTTTTTATTTGATCTCATTTGGCGGTGAAATGGTGGCATGAAATATACCAAAATGGGCCTAGATCAATACTTTGGGATGTCTTCTAGAAAAAAATATATAGGGATTCCTAAAAGATATCAGTGTCCCAATGTACCTAGCGCTAATTTTGAAAAAAAGTGGTTTGGAAATAGCAAAGTGCTACTTGTATTTATGGCCCTATAACTTGCAAAGAAAGCACAGAACATGTAAACATTGGGTATTTCTAAACTCAGGACAAAATTTAGAAACTATTTAGCATGGGTGTTTTATGGTGGTTGTAGATGTGTAACAGATTTTGGGGGTCAAAGTTAGAAAAAGTGTGTTTTTTTCCATTTTTTCCTCATATTTTATAATGTTTTTATAGTAAATTATAAGATATAATGAAAATAATGATATCTTGAGAAAGTCCATTTAATGGCGAGAAAAACGGTATATAATATGTGTGGGTACAGTAAATGAGTAAGAGGAAAATTACAGCTAAACACAAACACCACAAAATGTAAAAATAGCCTTGGTCCCAAACGGACAGAAAATGGAAAAGTGCTGTGGTCATTAAAGGGTTAAATTATATTTAAGTTAGTGGGTGTTAGGTTTAGGGTTAGGCTTAGGTTTAGGGGTTAATAACTTTAATATAGTGGCGGCGACGTTGGGGGCAGCAGATTAGGGGTTAATAAATGTAGGTAGGTTGCAGCGACATTGGGGAAGGCAGATTAGGGGTTAATAAATATAATGTAGGTGGCAGCGATGTTGGGGGCAGCAGATTAGGGGTTCATAAGTATAATGTAGCTGGCGGCGGTGTCCGGAGCGGCAGATTAGGGGTTAATAATATAATGTAGGTGTCGGAGATGTTAGGGCGGCAGATTAGGGGTTAATAAATGTAAAATTAGGGTAGTTTAGACTCGGGGTTCATGTTAGGGTGTTAGGTGTAGACATAACTTTTATTTCCCCATAGGAATCAATGGGGCTGCGTTTGTGAGTTTTAAACTGCTTTATTGCAGGTGTTAGACTTTTTTTCAGCCGGCTCTCCCCGTTAATTTCTATGGGGAAATTGTGCACGGGGCACGTTACACCAGCTCACCGCTGACTTAAGCAGTGCTGGTATTGAAGTGAGATTTGGAGCAAAATTTTGCTATACGCTCACTTCTTGTCTTTTAACGACGGGTTTCTGAAAACTCGTAATACCAGCGCTGTCTGTAAGTGAGCGGTGAGAGAAAACTGCTCGTTAGCACCGCATAGCCTCTAACGCAAAACTCGTAATCTAGCCGTATGTGTTTAAACATGTAGTTAAAGGGACATGAAACCCAAACATTTTCTTTCATGATTCAGACAGAATGTCTGATTTTAAACAACTTCCCAAGTTGCTTCTATTGTCTAAATTGCTTCATTCTCTTGGTATCCTTATTTGAAAAGCATATCTAGTTAGGCTCAGGAGTAGCAATGAATTACTAAGAGCTAGCTTCTGATTGGTGGCAGCACAAAAATGCCTCTTTTCATTGGTTCACCAGATGTCTTCAGATAGCTCCCATTAGTGCATAGCTGCTCCTTCAAAAAAGAATACCAAGAGAATGAAGCAAATTGGATATAAGAAGTAAATTGGAAAGCTGTTTAAAATCACATGCTCTGTTTAAATCATGAAAAAAAAGAAAAAGAAAAATGATGGATTTTGTCTCCCTTTAAATTTAGCTCAGGAGCAACAATGCACGTCCGCTCCAGAGCTGAACACAGTCACTGATTGGCGGTTGGAAGTATACACAGATATGTGCATAGTACTTTATTGTGCTGCTTTGGCTCATACGGATTACAGTATAAGAAGACATTCTCACGCTATTAGACATATATGGTTAACATTAGTGTGGAGCTAAGAGTGTTTTGAAGCACTTTTATATATTAGGGTTACCTGGTATCTTGCTGTTTGTCTCGGGACAGCTTCACGAGTGTTCTCAGTAAAATGTCTGTGTTGTCTCTGCTTCCGGAAAGAAGTTTATCGGCTCCCAGCTGCTCCACTGCACCCAGAAGGTGTTTTGCTGAATATTTTCGTACTGAGCAGTTACGATGGCTGGAAAATAGCAAGAAGAAAATCTCACAGTACAGCTTAAAGAATCACTAAACACAGTGGAATATCATAATCAATAAATTCACAATAAATAGACAATACTAAAGTACTTAGTTTGAATTTCACATAAGAAGTGTGGGGGGGGGGGGGTTCTGACAAATTTTAAAGTTAGCTCTATTTTCCTTCCCACTGCATCATGTGACAGCCATCAGCCAATTACAAAATGCATAGACGTATATCCTGTAAATCTTGCACATGCTCAGTAGGAGATGGGGCCTCTGAAAGTGTAAATATAAAAAGATTGTGCATATTTAGATAATGGATGTGAACTGGAAAGTTGTGTGCTCTATCTTAATCCAACAGTGTTTGCAAAGTGCTCATTGTGGGGTATCTTGCACAATCTAGATAATTAATGGTGGAAACGGGACTTAAAGAGTCATAATATCCAAATGTTTAAACATTTGAAAGTGATGCAGCATAGCTGTAAAAAGCTGACTAGAAAATATCACCTGAACATCTCTATGTAAAAAAGAAAGATATTTTACCTCAAATTGTAAAGGACTTCTAAGCAGCAAATCAGTATGTCTGTCCCGGGACAGCGGAAGGAGCAATTCGTGCACTCTCATGTTATTTCCCTATTCAGTTTAAGGAAGTTTACTATGAAATCTCATGAGAGTTAAGTGAAATCTCATGAGATCACAGTAAAAGAGTTCATGACCTCAGCACTGTTGATGCTGATTGGCTGCTGTTCATTTCTTCATTATTATTTTTTTTTACCTGCAGCTGGGCAGCAGCTAAGTATAACTTTTTACACCGAACTTACTCTGCTGAGCTGAGGAAATTGTGAGGTAAAATATCTTCCTTTTTTACATAGAGATGCTCAGGTGATATTTTCCTGTCAGCTTTTTACAGTTATACTGCATTAGTTTCAAGTGATTTAGCATATGAGTATTATGTCCCTTTAACCTTCTAAAAACCGTCATAACTGAAGTTTGAGAAATAGTGGGAGAATGCTCTGCAATTTCTACCGTATTCTGTGGAGTATTTGCACTAAAATGAAGAAATCTCTTTAGCTTTGACAAATGTACTCAGTAAAATAACAAATATTGGTAGCATTTGTCTCTCTGAACAGCTGAGCGTGAATAAGGCCAATGTAAATTGTTTTTAGGACACAAAGCTGGTGGTAGAAAATGTCTCAAAATGCAGTTTCCTATTGTACTGTGTTTTGTGTATGATGTGTGAGGATATGTAGTATGGATTATATTGCGGTGTACTAGCCACGAGGATATGTAGTATGGATTATATTGCGGTGTACTAGCCACGAGGATATGTAGTATGGATTATATTGCGGTGTACTAGCCACGAGGATATGTAGTATGGATTATATTGCGGTGTACTAGCCACGAGGATATGTAGTATGGATTATATTGCGGTGTACTAGCCACGAGGATATGTAGTATGGATTATATTGCGGTGTACTAGCCACGAGGATATGTAGTATGGATTATATTGCGGTGTACTAGCCACGAGGATATGTAGTATGGATTATATTGCGGTGTACTAGCCACGAGGATATGTAGTATGGATTATATTGCGGTGTACTAGCCACGAGGATATGTAGTATGGATTATATTGCGGTGTACTAGCCACGAGGATATGTAGTATGGATTATATTGCGGTGTACTAGCCACGAGGATATGTAGTATGGATTATATTGCGGTGTACTAGCCACGAGGATATGTAGTATGGATTATATTGCGGTGTACTAGCCACGAGGATATGTAGTATGGATTATATTGCGGTGTACTAGCCACGAGGATATGTAGTATGGATTATATTGTGGTGTACTAGCCACGAGGATATGTAGTATGGATTATATTGCGGTGTACTAGCCACGAGGATATGTAGTATGGATTATATTGCGGTGTACTAGCCACGAGGATATGTAGTATGGATTATATTGCGGTGTACTAGCCACGAGGATATGTAGTATGGATTATATTGCGGTGTACTAGCCACGAGGATATGTAGTATGGATTATATTGCGGTGTACTAGCCACGAGGATATGTAGTATGGATTATATTGCGGTGTACTAGCCACGAGGATATGTAGTATGGATTATATTGCGGTGTACTAGCCACGAGGATATGTAGTATGGATTATATTGCGGTGTACTAGCCACGAGGATATGTAGTATGGATTATATTGCGGTGTACTAGCCACGAGGATATGTAGTATGGATTATATTGCGGTGTACTAGCCACACATACTTGACACCTGAAGCAATCATTGCTGAGAGGACTTTGGAAGGGCTGATATTATCCAGCATGATGCCCAGAGATTTATCTGACTCCTCGCGAATAAAATCATTTGAATCGCCAATCTTTTGAAGCAGAACTCGAGCGATTTCTTCAACCTCCTGGTCCATGCTTCTTTTTAGGGTTTTAAAGAGGTGACCAAGAGTCTTGATGGCGTGCCGAGACACCTTGGATCGCAGATTGCTGACCTGTAAGTGAAACAACTGCTTGTTTATCAGTTCAGTGCCAGTTATGACCACAACACCATACTGAGTATTACATCTATACATGAAGGTTGGTAAACTATGAAACAGCGCAGCACGTAAGGGCAGTAGGGTGATTGGTTGTACTGGAAGAGATATTAGCAGCAAAAAAAAGTCTTACGACATTTAAAACCCACAATTTTTCTTTCCTGATTCAGATAGAACATACAATTTTAAACAACTTTGTAATTTACTTCTATTATCAAATTGTCTTTGTTTTCTTGCTATCCTTTGTTGAAAAGCAAGGAGGCAAATTTAGGCGCGTGCATATCCTGGCAGCACTATATTGCAGCAGTTTTTCAACAATGTTATACATGAAAAAATTACTTTGTCAAATTCATTTTTAATTTTTGCATAACTTACCCTATATTTCTAAAGGGGTTAAATACATAGGTTAAGTCCAGCTCAATATGCATTATATAAATATACTAAAATTGGAAATGGTAAAGCTGTTTAAATACATTTTAAAATGAATACGAAGAAAGCTCCTACAGCTCTATTGATGGACAGTGACAAGGCTCTATAAACACATATATTGTAATGTAATAATGATCATGCATCAGATTGGTGTCTCTGCCCCTGCTCTCTGCTGCAGGTGTACATTAGGCTATAAGCAAAACAGCATCTGTATGACAAAGTCTCACCTCTCTGGTAACCGCTACACAAACTTCATGGAGCCTGAAGAAGAGAACTTCAGGGTGATAGGACGCCAGAGCTCTTACGCTAAGCAGACCCTTTTCTTTTTGTTCCCTTTAAAACAGAGACAACTTTTTACAAAGGTAATATACAAAGTAAAGATACATACAGAGATACAAGCCGTTGATATTAATTTAGGTGTGTGATAGAGAGTGTGTGTGTGTATGTGTGTGCGCATGTGCGTGTCTGCATGCGTGTATGTGTGTGTATGTGTGTGTGCATGTGTGTGCCTGTGTGTGCGTGTGTATGCATGTGTGTGCGTGCGTGCATGTGTATGTATGTGTGGGTGTGTATGTATGTGTGTGTGTATGTATGTAGGTGTGTGTATGTGTGTGTGCGTGTGTGTGTGTGCCTGTGTGTGCGTGTGTATGCATGTGTATGTGTGCGTGCGTGTGTATGTATGTGTGTATGTATGTATGTATGTGTGGGTGTGTATGTATGTGTGGGTGTGTATGTATGTATGTGTGTATGTATGTGTGTATGTATGTATGTGTGGGTGTGTATGTATGTGTGGGTGTGTATGTATGTATGTATGTGTGTATGTATGTGTGTATGTATGTATGGGTGGGTGTGTATGTATGTGTGTGTGTATGTATGTGTGTATGTATGTATGTGTGGGTGTGTATGTATGTGTGTGTGTATGTATGTGTGGGTATGTATGTGTGTGTGTATGTATGTTTGTATGTATGTATTCATGTGTGTGTGTGCATGTGTGTATATATATATATATATGTGTGTGTGCGTATGTGTGTATATGTGTTTATGCATGTGTGTGTGTATGCGTGTGAATGTGTGTATGTGTATGTGTGTGTATGCGTGTGTGTGTGTTTGCGTGTGTGTGTGTTTGCGTGTGTGTGTAGGGAAGGGTTTCTGATTCATGCAGAGTGCCCCCCACCCTCATTGGGGCAGTGGAAAAACCACAATGTTCAGAGCTATATAGCGGAAAGAGTGGGTAAAATAAATATTGGATTAGTATATTGATGCTCAGTGTGAAACTAAAAATTGTTTTGTTACAAACGTTTGAAAACAATTCCTTAAATACTTTTTACCAGATATGCTATAAATTAACACAAAACACACTTTTATCTGGTTGTATTTCTGCTACTTTTGGGGTATTTCTGCAAACTAAAAATATTTAAATAAATTGCACAAATGGTGTTACAAATATATAAATAAACTTATAAAAGCGCAGCAAATGATATTTAAATGCAATAAGAGCAGTGGGCATCATAGGTGTGCTCAGCAGTGAAAAGTTAAATCATATGTCAGCAGTTAAAGTTATATACATCATTTATTGAAGAAGAAGCCATTAAACGTTAAAAAAAAAGTTAAAAAAGATAAGAAAAGATAATTAAAGTAAAACTAACAGGAAATGCTGCTTATAATACCTAGATATATATTGGTTACTGGCCGACAGTAACAGGAAATGGTGGTTTATTTAGCACAGGAATTTATAAAATAAAACTAAAACTGTAATACATTTTGAATGACTCTCTTTTAGATGTAAAAAAGAAAAATGTCCCATTAAAAGAATCTAGCAACAAAATGTTTGTTTTATGTTTCAGTTCAATTGCAAAAAATCTTCTTGCCTGTGCACACCTGGGAAACAGATGGTATTGATGGGTTACGTTGCCAGTGGGTGCAGCTTGTCACAAAACCTTTATTTACAGGTAAATGTGGACCTGAACAAAGCTACAAAATCCATAGATCACTGGGGGGTAATGATTTACTCACCATTCCTTGTGATTCAGCCACTTCAGTGCTTCAATCAAGCCTTGCTCAGGATGTGACAGGGGGACAATCCCTGAACCCCCATTCTCTGAATCTGAGTCCCACTCTACAGCATCATGAAAGTAGGCAGGCAGTGAGTAAGCTGTGTATGGAACATCAGAGTTAATAGATGTAATCATTTGTTTGCAACCTGGTTTTGCAATATGGAAAAGTTATTTGACTATATATTAAAACACTTCTATAAAAAGACATAGAACCACTTATATTAACAATTGGTAATCATTAATTTCATCTGGAACTAGTTAACCCCTTCACTACTGGGACCAATTGCCCAAAATACCAGAGAACTTTTAGCCTTTTTGCTATCCCTCCATTTAAATAGAAATAATATATATTATTATTATTTTTTACCTAGACCAAGGTATTGGTCTAGGTCCACTTGGTATATTTCATGCCACCATTTCACTGCCAAATGTGATCACTTAAAAAATCGTTAACTTTTTCACAAACTTTAGGATTCTCACTGAAATGGTTTACATACTGCTTGTGCAGTCATAATAAAAATGATTGTAAAAGCTTCTCTGGGATTCCCTTTGTTCAGAAATAGCAGACATACAGGGAGTGCAGAATTATTAGGCAAATTAGTATTTTGACCACATCATCCTCTTTATGCATGTTGTCTTACTCCAAGCTGTATAGGCTCGAAAGCCTACTACCAATTAAGCATATTAGGTGATGAGCATCTCTGTAATGAGAAGGGGTGTGGTCTAATGACATCAACACCCTATATCAGGTGTGCATAATTATTAGGCAACTTCCTTTCCTTTGGCAAAATGGGTCAAAAGAAGGACTTGACAGGCTCAGAAAAGTCAAAAATAGTGAGATATCTTGCAGAGGGATGCAGCACTCTTAAAATTGCAAAGCTTCTGAAGCGTGATCATCGAACAATCAAGTGTTTCATTCAAAATAGTCAACAGGGTCGCAAGAAGCGTGTGGAAAAACCAAGGCGCAAAATAACTGCCCATGAACTGAGAAAAGTCAAGCGTGCAGCTGCCAAGATGCCACTTGCCACCAGTTTGGCCATATTTCAGAGCTGCAACATCACTGGAGTGCCCAAAAGCACAAGGTGTGCAATACTCAGAGACATGGCCAAGGTAAGAAAGGCTGAAAGACGACCACCACTGAACAAGACACACAAGCTGAAACGTCAAGACTGGGCCAAGAAATATCTCAAGACTGATTTTTCTAAGGTTTTATGGACTGATGAAATGAGAGTGAGTCTTGATGGGCCAGATGGATGGGCCCGTGGCTGGATTGGTAAAGGGCAGAGAGCTCCAGTCCGACTCAGACGCCAGCAAGGTGGAGGTGGAGTACCGGTTTGGGCTGGTATCATCAAAGATGAGCTTGTGGGGCCTTTTCAGGTTGAGGATGGAGTCAAGCTCAACTCCCAGTCCTACTGCCAGTTTCTGGAAGACACCTTCTTCAAGCAGTGGTACAGGAAGAAGTCTGCATCCTTCAAGAAAAACATGATTTTCATGCAGGACAATGCTCCATCACACGCTTCCAAGTACTCCACAGCGTGGCTGGCAGGAAAGGGTATAAAAGAAGAAAATCTAATGACATGGCCTCCTTGTTCACCTGATCTGAACCCCATTGAGAACCTGTGGTCCATCATCACATGTGAGATTTGCAAGGAGGGAAAACAGTACACCTCTCTGAACAGTGTCTGGGAGGCTGTGGTTGCTGCTGCACGCAATGTTGATGGTGAACAGATCAAAACACTGACAGAATCCATGGATGGCAGGTTTTGAGTGTCCTTGCAAAGAAAGGTGGCTATATTGGTCACTGATTTGTTTTTGTTTTGTTTTTGAATGTCAGAAATGTATATTTGTGAATGTTGAGATGTTATATTGGTTTCACTGGTAAAAATAAATAATTGAAATGGGTATATATTTGTTTTTTGTTAAGTTGCCTAATAATTATGCACAGTAATAGTCACCTGCACACACAGATATCCCCCTAAAATAGCTATAACTAAAAACAAACTAAAAACTACTTCCAAAACTATTCAGCTTTGATATTAATGAGTTTTTTGGGTTCATTGAGAACATGGTTGTTGTTCAATAATAAAATTAATCCTCAAAAATACAACTTGCCTAATAATTCTGCACTCCCTGTATATGGCTTTGCCAATGCTTTTGGCAATTAAAAGGCCGCTAATTCCAGCTAAGCATTACACTTCTATTATTCCCGGCAGTGAATAGGTTAGTCAGGTAATCATAAAAGAACGTTTTTGGGTTTCAGGTCCCTTTAAGAATTTCAATGAATTAAAACCTAATTACAACAATCCCATTACTTACCAGAAGAATGGCGCAGGTCACTGCTAAAACAGTCTGGGTTTACAGTAGGGATGCTGGGAAGGGAAGGACGACTTGTCCACTTGTTAAGGGCCACATTGGGGCCCCCTGTAAGTTTATTAGTGCTTGCCGGTATTGTATGTGCGCCACTGAGAGTGAAGGAGGCGATGTGCGCAGGATCTGTTGAAACATCAAATGATTTAAAGAGCTGTATGAGAATAACATAAATTGCTTGTTACAAACAACCAGGCCCTCCCAAACATTTTTACATAGTAACATAGTAGATAAGGTTGAAAAAAGACCGAAGTCCATCAAGTTTAACCTATAAAAATCTAAAATACTTACAAAAAGCTCCAGTTAAGCTTAAATAACCCCACTAAAAGGTGACCCATTTAATACTAGCAATCATATCCATGAATTTTGTTTATATACAGAAATGTATCCAGACTATTTTTAAATGTATCTAGGGTACTGGCATTCACTACCTCCTTTGGTAATGAGTTCCACAATTTTATTGCTCTTACAGTGAAAAAGCGTTTCCGTTGCAGGAGATTAAATCTCCTTTCCTCCAACCTTAAATTGTGACCTCTTGTCAGAAACAATTTTCTTGGAATAAACAGAGCTTCTGCCATCTCTGTATTTGGGCCTTGAATATATTTATATAAAGTAATCATGTCACCTCTCAAGCGCCTTTTTTCTTAAGAAAACAGACCCAGTTTGGCTAGCCTCTCCTCATAGGTTAAATTCTCCAATCCCCTTATTAGCTTTGTGGTCCTTCTCTGAACTTTTTCTAGTTCTGCAATATCTTTTTTTGCGATTGGTCCCCAGAACTGCACTCCATACTCAAGGTGAGGTCTTACCAGGGCTTTATATAGTGACAGAATTATGCTTTCCTCAATGCCTCTTTTAATACATGCTAGTATCTTATTAACCTTTGTTGCCGCTGCCCTGCATTGTGCCCCCATCTTTAGCTTGTTATCTATTACTACTCCTAAATCCCTTTCCTCCTCTGTTTGGCTAAGTCTTGTCCCATTTAAAAAATACATTCCCTGCTTATTTTTACTTCCAAAATGTAGAACCTTGCCTTTTCCTGTATTAAATCTCATTTTCCATTTACTTGCCCATACTTCTAATTTTTGCAGATCCCTTTGTAATGACTTAACTTAGTAACGTCTGCAAAAATAGAGATGTCGCTATTTAATCCTTGCTCCAAGTCATTAATAAAAATATTAAAAAGAACAGGGCCCAGTACTGATCCCTGGGGGACGCCACTGATTACCTTTGTCCAATCTGAGTATGATCCATTCACTTCTACTCGTTGCTCCCTATCTTTTATCCAGTTATTTATCCATGAGCTAACATTTTCAGCTATTCCCAGTCCCTTAATTTTGTGCATTAATCTCTCATGTGGCACTGTATCAAATGCCTTTGCAAAATCTAAGTATATCACATCAACTGATTCCCCTTTATCTATATTTTACTTACTTCCTCATAGAATCTAATTAGATTAGTTTGACATGATCTATTTCTTCTAAAACCATGCTGATTAAAACTCATAGAGGCCCATTTATCAAGCTCCGTATGGAGCTTGAAGGGCCGTGTTTCTGGCGAGTCGTCAGACTCGCCAGAAACAGCAGTTATGAAGCAGCGGTCTAAAGACCGCTGCTCCATAACCCTGTCCGCCTGCTCTGATGAGGCGGACAGGAATCGCCGCAATTCAACCCGATCGAGTATGATCGGGTTTATTGACACCTCCCTGCTGGCGGCCCATTGGCCGCGAGTCTGCAGGGGGTGGCGCTGCACCAGCAGCTCTTATGAGCTACTGGTGCAATGCTGAAAATGGAAAGCGTATTGCTCTCCTCATTCAGCGAGATTTTGCGGACCTGATGTCGGATCAGGTCCGCAAGACCTTTGATAAATTGGCCTCATAATCTTGTTTACACGAATATGCTCATCAATATAATCCCTAATAATCCCTTCAAATATCTTCCCCACTATTGATGTCAGACCAACTGGTCTATAGCTTCCTGGATCATCCCTGCTTCCCTTTTTGAAGAGTGGCACCACATCAGCTTTACACCAATCCTGGGGTACCATGCCTGAGGATAATAAGTCTTGAAAAATATTTGGATCAGCAGTCATTAATGACAGGTTTTGGCTGGGGAACATTAATTAAACTTTTGCCAAAGATAAAGCCTCAGAATAATATTATATTATAATCACATTTCTTAGTTAAAATGTACCATACAATGTAACTGACTACACTACTCATATTATTAAGAAAAAAGTACACGTCCCCTGAAATAACTTCTTTCTTTGACTAGTAAATTATAGTGATATATTTAAGATCTGTAAATATTGATATAAATTATTCATAATGTTCCTTTTACTTTGCTTTTTGCCTGAAATACCATAAAACGCCACTAGGTGTCCCATTTTACCTAATGATTGATTAGTACATGGTTGTATTAAAAGACAGTAATTACTATTCAGTTTTCTTTGCTGTCCTAACAGCAGTTGCAAATTATTCATGAGATTAGAGTACCATAATATTACATGACCAATTGTAATTTTACACAGTGCGCTTCTTTATTGATGGGTTTCTTTGCCCAGAAATAATACAGACACTAAGATGCCTCTCTCTCAGTTACACTTTTTTAAGCTCTCTGTCCTCATATTGTTTGAATGATTTGCTCTTTCCTTAAATATGGTTATAATATTTTTTATAATATTTTAGCCCTGCCACTTCTGTTTGCAGTTTGTACTGGGATCATTTTCTTCATTTTTTTATCCTTCTTGTCTAATTCTGCCAGCATGAGTTGAGTCCATGCCTCAGTTTTTCCTTTGTTTTACTACTTATTTATTGCTATTTTATGCAAAATGTATAGGGTACACTTTTTTATAAACCAGGTCAGATTTTTTTGTTTACATTTGACAGGGTTTTATTTAGTGCACCCTTGTTATTCTTCAAACTAAAATGTAAAGTCTTAAAGGGACACTAAACCCAACATTTTTCTTTTATGATTCAGGTAGAGAAAACAATCTTAAACAACTTTCCAATATACTTCTATTACGTAATTTGCTTCATTCATTAGCTATCCTATGTTAAAAAAATAGCAATGAACATGAGTGAGCCAATCACACAAGACATCTATGTGCAGCCACCAGTCAGCAGCAACTGAGCCTATCTAGATATGCTTTTCAGCAAAGGATATAAAGCAAATGAAGCAAATTAGATAATAGAAGTAAATTGGAAAGCTGTTTAAAATTGCAAGCTCTTTCTAAATCATGAAATAATTTTTGGGGGTTTCTTGTCCCTTTAACTACTGACATAATCATTAACCAACTGTATAATCCCACACAATAAAATAGTCTACAGGGATGTATCTATCCATCTATCTATCTTTCTATCTATCTAAACTGTCTATATCATCAATCTATCATCTATCTATATAATCTATCTATCTATCATCTATCTATCTATCTATCTATCTATCTATCTATCTATCATCTATCTTTCTATATATCTATCTATATTATCTATCTATATCATCTATATATCATCTATCTATATCATCTATATATCTATATCAGCTATATATCTATATCATCTATATATCTATCTATATCATCTATCTATCTATCTATCTATCTATCTATCTATCTAGTATCTATCCATCTATCTATCATCTATCAATCTATCTATCTATCTATCTATCTATCTATCTATCTATCTATTCCTGCACACAACCACATACCAGCATTGTTATTCTTCCTCTTCATGTACAGATTCCTGCAATGCAGATTATTCACATCATATATGTTATGAAACCCAGAGAATCAACCATTATGTTTTGAAGACTAGAAATATAATAAATACTTTGATAATCTGCTTGCAATACAAGCACTAGTAGTATTAAATAAGAACAAATAAATAATGACATTACAATGCTTTTTTTTTATTACAGGGAAATCAAGTAGTAGTTTTTAGTTTTTGTAGTATTGTCACTATTTTTTCTCATGTGCTGTTAAACCAACAGGTGACGTTCCAGCTGGATTCCCAGGGACATAGAATAAACTATGCAGGCAACATAACTGCCACCAATCTGACATAATGCAACTTGTTTCAGAATTAAAGGGACAGTAAAGTCAAATTAAACTTTAATGATTCAGATAGAACATGCAATTTTAAACAACTTTCCAATGTACTTCTTTTATCTATCTTGCTCTGTTTTGTTTGTATCCTTTGTTGAAAAATATACCTAGGTAGGCTCAGGACTGGAGCAGCTATGATTGGTGGCTTCACATATATGCCTCTTCTTATTGGCTCACCAAATGTGTTCAGCTATCTCCCAGCTGCTCTTTCTTCAAAGGAAACCAGGAGAATGAAACAAATGTAATAGTAGAAGTACATTGTACAGTTGTTTAAAATGGTAAGCTCTATCTGACTCATAAAATAAACATTTTTGGTTTTGAGCCCCTTTAATAAAATGATCACCCGCTGATTACTTGTAACACATGCATCTTTCATTACTCACACTCCTGAGAGCGCCCTCCAGTGTCCACTCGCTCTGGCTGATCCCACAGCATCTGTTGGCTCCTCATTTTCTGTTGGCGAAGAGTTTCAATTTCCATCTGTTTCTGCCTCATCTTGTCCTGGGCTGACTTTGATATAGTGAAGTTAATCTGGAATCATTTAAAAGCTCTGATATCACCAGGCACCTTAGCACAATGATAGGGACATGGAAGTGACTGTATCATCTTTAGAAGAATACCGGCTCAATTACAAGTGGCGCTAGTGAAGACCTCACATAAAGTGTAAGAGTTAAACATAAATGTGCACCAAACGCAACATTTTTGGTTCAGCACCTGGGTACCGCTTACTGATTGGTGGCTAAATGTAGCCACCAATAAGCAAGCGCTT